>NC_048895.1:110667103-110967103 GCF_011077185.1 Oxyura jamaicensis | reverse complement strand
AAAGTTTTGCGGAAGAATTGAAGCGAATTCCTCTTCTAGAGGTCTTAGTGGGAAATCAAAGGTCTGTTTTAATTTAAGGTACTAGCTGCTTCTCTGGCTAATGACCGAAATATCTGGAGCAAGAGCTCCCCAGTGGTAGTGTGCAGGATGACGGGGGTCCGTAAAGCCACGTGCACTGCTGTGAAAAGCCATGTAAAAAGTAAAACATGAAAACATTTCCAGCTTTGAATGTAAATGTAAGAAAGGCTGAATGCTGGCAAGTATCTTGGAAATACGCTGTTGAAACTGCGTAGGTCAGGAGAGGAAAGATGATGCGGCTTTAGGTAAACTGGAAATAGTGGGATATAATTTAGACTGAAGATTCTCGATGGGAACTGGTTTGTCTGTCTCACAATGGAAATCAAAAGCATGTTCACACAGGGACATAAAAGCATTTATTCGATACACTGCACTTGGTGAAAGCCACACCAGTATTCCCACTGATTAATTTGTTCGGGTTAAACTAGGATGTAATCTAGGGTGCCAAAATTTGAATGGGAATTGATGTTCATCTGCATGCTGTTTTACTGATCTGTGACACATTAAAACAGGGCTTATGGATTCAGAGAGCAGAGCTGCCTCCAAGAGCCTCTCAAAGGGCAGATTCTTTCTTTCAGCCTGAAATTCAGGGATGAAATCACCAAAAAAAAAAAATAAAAAAATACACAGAACTGGAAATTAAATAACCACCGTTTATTGTCTGTGGATGTTCTAATTTTTATTTTGCATTCTTTAAGAACAAAACAGTTGGTGGTTATTTACTTTGTCTTCTGTGATAGTTTGCCCTATGACAGAGAGTGGTGTCTCTTAACTAGCGTGAGCTGCGCATCTGAACTGGTTTCAGGAGAGATAATTATTATAATTTAGCTTATTATTTTTCATTTCTCTAGACCATTAATTTTCACATATCATATACATATTTATGAAAATTACCGTACCTTTAATTAACTATACGGTCTTAGCAGTTTATATGTACAAATGAACAACCCTGGGAACAAACTCATTAAAAATGTATTGCTATACTTCAAAGGCTCCAGGATTTCACCTCTTGCATGCTTGCCTTCTCCCTGCGTGGGCAGCAGAAGGCTAACGTGTATCTAAAAAGAACAAATATCTACCTGTGCAAAAGCTACCCTTTACTTTTCACAGGAAAAGTCAATGTTTCAACAGTTGGTTTTGTCTTCTGATATCTGTGTGAACCTTTCTGTGGTCTGAATATTTCACAGTATTTTAAAAATAAAATGTGTTCTTACTTGTATTTTTTTGTTTATATGTACGTTTTTACATTAATGAAATATATCATTAATAATGATAATAAGGCACAACTGTCATGTCTTCACTGATGTCTTTAGGTTAGTTTGCAAGCATTTTCTAGGTCATTATTTTTAATTAATACAATGAATATTTGTATTCAAAATGTCAAACTGTTTTAATCCTAACACAAATATGAAACATTGATCTAGAAAATAAGACGTTACTCTGATACTAAATAGCAACAACGTAATTAAAAGCCTGACATTCTAAAATGAAAACAGAGTATTTGTCCATCCTATGTCATAATGAACTATCTTATCTTCTTGCTATTGAAATGATATTAAATGAGATAATAGATATAAAATACATTTTGAAACAAAAACATTTCTCCTAACGAATTCAGAAAATATGTACCTTGTTAATGATGGTTCAATGACTTCTGAAATTGGTATTATTTGGAAAAAAAATAAATCTTTGAAATGGTGTCTTACAGCCAAAATAGTTTCAATGACAACCTGTCTCCATGAAGACACTGTCAATGCTACAGTATCAGGCAGGAGATATTTATCTATAACCTGAGGTTGCTTTAACTCAGTTACATCGGAGCTCTAACCGGTAGAGCCAAACTGATGCAAAGCCCTTGCAGGTGACAGTAAGCAATTTACCAGTCCTAACCAACACACCAGTTCAATAGAGAAATTTTATTTCTGTTCTATTTTATGGTACACCATTACTGTACTGTAAAATAAATACAGTTCTACACACACACATTTCCAATGCTATCAAAGGAGCATTGTTTCTTGATTTCCTTATGCTTTTTAATGTTAATTTTCTAGTCAGCTTAATGTATGTCCTGGGTTTTGTTTAGTTTTCCTTTTTTTCCCCTAAGTGTTACAGCTTTATTCTTCAACTCCCTGTTGTACGCTTGTGATTTTCTCCTAGCAGTATTTTTTAAAAGTAGTAATATATCATTGCAGAATGTGATTAAGATAATTTGGTGCATTCCTAAGGACATTAAATTGCTAGACTGAAGTGTAATTTGGGTAGGCTGCAACTTTTTTTTTTTTAAAAAAATACATAATGCTCTAAGTGCAAAATAAAATTGAAGATGAAGCAGCAGCTCTAGGGTCTTTATCTGCAAGAACTATAACAAATGAAAAATAGAGAAGATTTAGATGAAATTTTGCAAAATGCTATAGTAACTTTTGAGCCTGGGACTTAAGAGCTCTTGAAAATTTAACCTACCTATAATTCGTCATAATGAAAAACAATGATTTCTCCCGAAATAATAGGGTCAACCTGCATTTGACTAATCTAAGTAATGTTAAAGGTTAAAAAGATAAAGCTGCAAGGCAAGTACCTACTCTGTAAAATGGCCATTCAGCACCTGATTGGAGCTTTAAATCTCATCTTGTTCAGCAGGGAATTGTCTGCAACGACAACTCCACATAGAAATACAACACCCCCTTTTGTAAGGGACTGTACAATTCTTGCCTTAATCACACAAATTGTGTATCATTTTAACACAATCTGTAGTACTGGTTTAACTGAAAGAAGAGTCAGAGTTCAGAACTGGAACTGTGAAGTTTCACTATTCCTATGTTTTTTTCCTCTAAAGCTGATGGACCCAGAAGTAGCCAAAAATATTTCTTTTAGGGTATTCAATCTATAAATGGAAAAAACAGCAACTGTCGAGTATTGAGTAGAGCTTCTATTCTAGAAAAGGCATTAAGAAATGACTCTGTTTGACCCTACTTATGTGCTTTTTGAAAGTAAAGAGTAAGGTTCATGTAGTACCCTCAGACATCAGTGGTGAACCAAAACATTACCTTCCCTATGCCAAAAAAAAAAAACAGAAAACCACAACAACTTCCAGTATGCTGAACATTAAAACAAAAACAATATATTTTTAAATACATAATTATGCAGATGGCACAGATCTGTATGGAATCCACTGAGAAACAATGCTGTTGATGATGTTTTCGGGTCACTTTCTATCTTTCCTAGAAGAAGGAGGCCAAGTAGACTTACAGGCAAAATTCAGAGGAGAGAAGAGGGAACTTAAAGAAAAGACATCTTGCAGCTGGACAGCTATGAATAAGGTAAGATTGTAAAGCAGGAATCCCCCCAGCCCAAAAAATAAAATAAAAAAAAAAAAAAAGGAAGAATCTGGAGCTTCAAGGGACTGTGCCAAGCCACAGAAAATGGAAGGCATGTTCTTAAGTGCCAAAAGTGGAGGGGAAGAGCATACCAAAAATCTTGTAACATCAACTATGCAAAGCAAGGTTGTTTCAGGGCTGTACCAGTGGCAGAAACCAGCCTGTGAATGATCCAAGAGGTTGTTTTATATCATGAAAAACACACAGTACCTCACATTCACATACTAAAAGTGATCTAGGAATGTTAATAGTTGCTATACTGAAGTTAAATCCTTATACGCCAAGCTAACTCTGAAATAATGGAATTACAAAGAAGGCAAAAAGTTATACAACTTCCAAAGTGACAGGTATGAAGAGAGAAACCCTCTGGTACATTGGACCTTCCTCAAAGAGACTCCTTTCCTCCCATGGAAAGAGATTTATAACTAAGCAGCTGTGGCAGATGTTAGTATATGAATATTTATATATCCAGAGGATATTTTGGTCTACCTCACAAGGCATGCTAATAGTTGAATAGATTAATCAAAAGCGTGGAGTTCACGAAGCAAACTGCCCCCTCACCTCCTCACAGGAGGATGCGGTTCATGTTCTGCGTGATGCCGTGCTCCTGACGTACTCGGTCCCAAAGCTCCCCACCACAAAAGGAGCACGGGATAGCAGAGGTGGGCTTTGAAAGGACCCAAGACACTACGGGAAAGCAGCACAATACAGTGCAGGGGGGTGCAGACATTGCTGGCCTGATGGTGCTGTGCTTAAGCTTGTAGATTGTCCCTTCCAATGGCATGCACCTGGCCCTGTGACAGCAAATCCCTCCTGGCATGGTACAGCACAGTTTGCCCCACCAGTTTAAGCCTCCTTTAACTCAAACTACTCTAAACCACACCCCTGGCACTTAAAGAAAAGCACCTCCAGAGTCATTGGCTGAGATGAGTTGACGGAACTTTAACAATACATTTTTAATGTGTTTTTTTTTCACAGAGCTATAGAAAATTCAGATTTTGCACGAATAGTGGTAACACAACAAAACTTTTTTTTTTAACTGGGAATGAACTAAGTTTCTTTTTTAGAAACACGTTGTTATGTAGACACACACACGAACAGGCACTGACATTACTGTGGGAGGAATCTAAATGGCATTAAAGCAAGTCTACACTTCAAATTGCTTTTCATGCCTTGAAAACCAGCAAAGGAGAACAATATATACTGTACATGCCTATTCATTTCTACTAGACTGAAAGTAACACAACTCTTGTCCTTTTAGCGATTTCAAGTTGAAGTATTTATTTTGCACACCTATTTTTAGGTTTGTAACTTCACATATAAGATATACATGCACCCACAATATACATTGTGAAATCAGTCCTGTTTCCCTGTATTAATGGCATTGCAAGTGGATTGATGTTTTCAGTAAAAAGAATCACAGCTGTCCCTGAGTGACTGAAAAATAACTGAGCTATGTCTATTAAAATCTTCATTTTCTTTTTTTTTTTTTTTTTTCTTCCTTTTAATGAGAAGCAGGGCATTCTTGGAAAATCCACAAACTGTTTAAGGAAAACATCAGAGCAAGGTGCTTTTTCTCAAGGTTGGGAAATGCTAGAGAGATCTTTGATGTGCCAGCTTTGACAGTTGCTTCAGTCCACCTCTTATCGTGGCAGCAGACGGCCGAGGTTGCGATTGTTTTTCTTGTGCTCGCCGGTCCCTCGGGTACAGGCCAGGACAGCACTCCTCAAAAAATATTTCACATTAAAATTAAATTGTGATAAACGCTTGCAGACTTTTCCACAGGATGTGTATTTTTTTTTTTTTTTTTGGCTGGAATTAATCAAATCTGCACTTAGCAGTGTAAAAGGCGTTTTGCCCTAACTTCGTTAGCCAGGCTCCGCCGGCAGGCAGGCAGGCACCTCCAGAGAGGGAGGCTTCTCCCTTCCTCAGACATCTGTTTCAGCACAGCTGGGTTTCCCCCAGGATTGTCCATCTCTCTCTATTAAGTACAAAGGAAGGCTAGCTGATTAGCTTTGATTAGCTGTCTGCATTTTTAGACTCCTTTGATCCAGCTGCGTTGCCTCTCACCCACTGGAAGGCAGGGAGAGCTGCGGGCTGCCTGCTTCGCTCCCGGCGGATGGGGAGCACCAGCATGAAGGTCGCCATGCGTGTGCTGGCAGCTGATTAGGACAAAAAGAGGTCTCCTGGTCTGGGGAAAATCAGCACGTGACTTTTTTTCACTCTTTCGGAAGCCACCGGGCAGAAACGAAGAGGCTTCTGAAGCTGTAAAAGCTCCGAAAGCTCTGAGAAAAAGCATGCGATGTGAATGTAAAGGGGAGAGGGGGATGCAAAAGGAAAGAGAAGGAAGTTTGGGGTTTACTTTTGACAGCCAGGCTGTGGGTCTGGGCATAACAGAGGTGGAAAACTGTTATAGCCCAAAGGCTGGATGACTGCTTTTGAATAGGAGCTGCATAAAAGCAAATCTTACTTGGTATTGTTTTGTTCCTGGCCTGGTCTCGTGCAGCATCCATTACAGAATTGCCATTCTCAGCCTGGGAGTATTTGCTATCCAAACTGAAGAGATAGAGTAATAATTTGTACATCCATAGATACTGGGGGAGCACGGTAGCATATCAAAGAGAGGAGAAAGAGAGCTAGATAATCATAGAAAGCAATTTACAAGTATTCAGGAAAGCTCGTCTTTAATCTGAACTACTGAAAAAAATAATAATTTGAATGAGCACTGAATGAAGGAGGGACTCAAGACTTTGATCTCTTTTTGTGCTTGTGCCATCCCACTGCTTGATGGCTTCACCAGCCCCGTCTCTTGCTGCTGGCTGGCTTTTTTTGGGAGCATCCATGCTGGCAGCATCCCCATCCTGCTGCGGCCCCGAGCCCCAGCCCCGTTGGCACCGCGGCCCTTCGTGGGGACAGGCACTGAGCAACATCCTCTGCCTCATCTGCCGGTGACGCTCGCCAGGTTGACAAATGATGTTTTCACTCCAGCTCTGGAAGTCCAAAGGCGTCCTCTGTGAATTTTACCAGGCGGCAACGCGGCTGGGCTCTCCTTCGAAAGCACACACAGATCATTTGAAACACGAAGAGCTGCAGCCTGCCGGGGACTTGGTGTGCTGGCTCTGCCCTGCAACCCGCATCTCCGGGCTGACAGAGAAATGCTTCGGCGCTGCTCTGCCAGGGCGTAATTTTCTTTCCGCCCAGCAACAGGCACGGAGGCATTTTGGAATCACACTGTAACCCTGACAGGTGCTCCGAAGCCTTTCAAGGCTGGCAGAAAGGAAAGAGAGAGAGAGGGAGTGAAAGAAAGACAGAAAGAGTATGCAAGGATGGGGAAGCTGCACTGAATTAGAGTTAATTAAATTGAAGCTTTGACAATGTTTAAATAACAGGATTCTACAGCCAGCCCTGGAATACCTTTACAAGCTGTCATTTAAATTAAAAGAGCACAATGGTGAAATGCCAGTCTCCAGGCAGATCTTTTGCATCTTTCTGATACTCCATTAAAAAGTTATAATAAAGCAGAAGTTCATTTTTTTTCCCCAGTTTAATAATAGCCCTCTCAAACTTCACATTGCAAACATTCAGGGTGGCACTTGTTCCTATTCGACCTGGAGGAGAGTTAGCCCAGATAGCCCCAAGAAGCCCAAACCCCAAATCTTGAAGTTAACCTCCACAGCTTAGTGTCAGTGTTTCAGAGGAAACACCAGTCTAACAGGAAGATGAAACAAAGAGAGTATCTTCCTAGCAAGATAAATCATCTCATAGTAAAATGACCCTATAATAAAATCACTTTATAAAAAAGAACAGGAAAAAAAAAAAAACACGCTTGTAGAGCATTTGATCAAAACTCAGTTAGTGAATATTGTATTGCATGTTTTTAACGAATAGCGCTAATACTAGGCACTGCTATGTTCAGCTTTTCATTTTCAATGTGCTTTAAGAAGGATCTAATTTATTCTCCCATATCTTATTCAGTGATGGCTGCAGATCTCTTTTCAACAGCAAGTTTTCAAAAATGTTTTCTCAGCTTTAATTTATTTGAATTAGCATTTCTAATCGAAATCAAAACAATCAGAAATTAAGTACCACATTTTAATATAAATGCTGATAAATAAATCTTTCATAGTTCAACCTACTTGCTTGAAAATAGCGCATCTTCAATAAAACTTGGCTAACATTTTCTCAGCTATTTAACATTTAAAATTTTGCTGTACTCATTTTTTTTTTAGGTATTTAATCTCATCCTATAGTACTATTAACAATAGTATTAAGGACTCCTGATGATGAACCTGACACAAGCATTTGAATATATTTTTTGACAAAATCTGTTTAAATGAAGCAGGGTCACAGGAGTAATCTATGCAGGAGCTAGCAATTTAAAAGAGGTACTAATTTAGAAGCTGCTCACTCTCAAAAAGTAGAACACAACCACCCTATTTTACACCAGTCCGCTGGAAATACCACACTGATGTGCTCCTCCAGATGTGAAATCAGAGGAAGACAGCGGAGCTGTAAGTGATCCCGGCGGAGACAGTGGAAATAGGATACTTGTGTTCAGACCAAAAGTCCAAGTGGCAAGGCTATCACCAAGGACAAGATTGGGGTTACCTGAGGACCCTGGTGGGTGTAAGCTTTAGGATAAGCCAGAAGGCAGATTCCTGGGCTGCTTGACAGTGGAGCATCTAAAAACTCACTGGGTATTGCCCCAGTGAGGCTGCAGCCCTCTGGACACCAGCCCTCCAGCTCACAGACCCAAACACCACACCAAACTCCAGGGTGTGGCATCAACTCTGTCCTGGGTCTGAAGGAGCCCAGACTGGAGATACATTCTCTAAGGACGGTGAATCATTGATTTCTGGCTGAAAGCTGGAGCCTGAAAGCTGCCTTCAGATGTAGAGCAGACTGAAACTGGGGCTTCTGTAGGTTCTTTTATTATTTATTTATTTGTTTATTTGAGTACCAGCAGAAATCAGCCAAATGAGGTGGATGTGTAGACCGCCTGACTACAATACAGACTGAATCTGTCCCTTTCTGAATGCATTTAGGTGCATGGATAACCCACCCTTCCTTTTGGAGGCTGTCAGATGTTAAATAAATGATCGGCTGAAATGCAGAGTGCTCTTTGTGGGAGAATGCAACACTGAACTCTTTTAGCAGCTCTCCCTCTCATGTGTACCTGAAAGAATTTCAGTGTCGTACTACAATATGATGGGGTTGCTGAGACACAACATTATCCACGCTGTGAACTGCGGAGCTGAGCAAAAGGTGCCAGGAAATCAAATACTGCGATACAGGAGAAATGACATTTCTAAAGACAACAAACAGCTCTTTATTTCAATCTGGGGGAAGCAAAATCAGAAAGGGACAACACACTGTGAAAAAATACAGGAAATGAGAAAAGGCTGGGCTATTAATAGTTCCACTACAAATTAAAAAAGCACAGAGAGAAATATTTCTTTTTTTTTTCCCCCTCTGTTGGGCTCTATTGCCTTACTAGAAACATTCCCTCTTTAAGCAGCAGCCTTCATGGATCCCAACACGGGTCTAGATTTGCTTGCGTGCCTCTCTCCTGCTGAGAAACCTGTCCTTCCTAATTATTTCTAGAGCAGTGACAAAAACCTTGCTGGTCTGACCAGACAAATTCTGGCAAGTGAAACATTCAGACCTGCAACTATGAAAATGCCGACTGATGAGAGCCAGGGATGATAATAGCGCTGTTGATAACAATAAAAGGGACATGGGAAGGATGAGAACTTTATTTTTGGCCATGTTCCATTTAAAGCAACTACAAAAGGCATCTAAAAGAGTTGTCAGAGGCAGGGACTCTGACAAGACATCTAAGAGAAGATGTCAAAGAGGCAAGGGGATGCTCACAGAGATTTCTCTATCTGGCTGAAGTGATACGATCTTCCTTCTGGACTATCTGCCAAAAGACTGAATACAGGTAAAATGATAAGTGATTTTATTTTATTTTTTAATTGAGATGGCATGACAATCCTAAAGGATCTTGATACGCAATATATTTTTGTTGCAAAAACTTATGTTAGGATGTGTTACCATTGGAAGCAACTACTCTCTCCGTCTTTTGATGGAAATCATGCAGCTGTTCAATGGTTTACAGCAGGCAGAGGCAATGGTGGAAATATTTAGGTGCCTTACTATTTATATTTTAAATCATAAAAACCAGTTTCTAACTCTATACATCTTTGCTCAGTGGGTCAGCTGTGCTCAGTTTATTCTCTGGGCATATGTGCAGTCTGTTCTACCTTTGTACATGGTAAGACATGACCAAATGCAGGTCCTTCTCTCACAGCCTGCTACAGAAAAGCATGGGAGAGACCTTTTGTGAAGCTCACTGTACCTCATCATTGAGAGATTCAGGAAGGGCTTGTCTGTGATGGAGGTTAATTGGCACTTTTCTGCATTCTCAACTAATACTTGTTTTAAAAGATTTTGAGTCTTTCGTTCTTCCTTTTGTCCTGGAGTCAGGTTTCCCCAGTTTGTCTTTTCCTAGGGTGAAGCTGATGCCTTTAAAAAAATAAACAGGTTAAGCACTTTCTGCATAAGAGATGCTAGTGTAACAGCAAAGACCTCGCCTCAGCATTTGTGTGCAGACTGGACTGATAAGCATCAGTATCAGAAGCAGTGCCAATGACAAGGGAAGCAAATGTGCCTTCTGGAGGATGAGCACACAGTGACAGTGATATAGAGCACACATAGTGATAGTGATATAGAGCTGGACCTTCTGCAGCCCTGTATTTAGTGGAACTTCCTTTGCTATACAGAGCCTGTGAGTGTCCTTCACATACCCAAGGAAGGGACTCTATTTTTCCCTATGCCTTCCAACCAAAATGCTGATGCCTGCGGGATTCTTCTGCAACCATAGTTTTGCCAGAAACAAGCTTCTCAGAAAAGCCAAGGAAAGCACTCACTCTCTGCTATCCAGTTGCTAGAGGTGCACTGGATCTTATCCCATCCAACTCCCTCTAACAGAGCTTTCCATGTAGTAAGTATATGCACCACCTTTTTTTTTTTTTTTCTTCATCAAAAAACTGCCTTTTTTTTTTTTTTTTTTTCCAAATCCCACTATGAGTTAAAGAGACAAAATGCACTCATATAGCAGAAATTCTCCTACTGCCCATGCATATGTGCAGCTAACTGGGGAGCACTGCATCACAAATAACATTCCTCATGTTTTTTTCCTTTTCTCTAATTCCCCAGTTGTAACACACAAGTCAGTATTTCTGAAAATGCAAATGCTACTGCATTAGTGGCTCTGTGCCACTCAAATTCGTCTGAGCAGCATAACTGAGAGAAAACCCCCAAGATCTCAGCTGACAATGTTTTACAGTAAATGAGTGATAAAAGATGCACTGCTTGGATTCTTGTCTTCGCTAATAATTCCAGTATATACGAAGAGAATGAAACGTTTAAACTCAGGGATTGGGGATTAAAGGATATCCATGATGAATGAGCTGTAGAGCTGAAGAGAATTTGTTGTACATCCTGACCAATATAGCAGTGAAAGTAATCAATCCATTACCTCTCTACTGAGAGAAATGGCAGAGAGATAAGAGGATAATGAATGCCAGGCACAATACTGATAAGAAAGACACTTAAAATGACCAGCCAGAATATATTCCATAGTTAATAGTGCTGACAAAAACAGTGACAAAGTAATAATTTATTCATGGAATAAGAGTCATTCCTGTGAAAATCAAGGTAGCATTTTAAATTAAAGCAACTATTGAAATCAGAGTAGCCTTATTAACCAGTAGCCATTAATGAAGTATTGTAGAAAATAATACTTTTAAGGGCTCATTTTGCCATTAACATATGGGCTAAATTACAAAATCCTGTTACTTATAAATGCAGATATTTTTTTCTTTTTTATTCCTCCAAACCCTTCTGGCTTTTTCCTTAACCCTTTTCTTTAATGCAATAAAAATTCATATGAAGCTCTGCATTTTCACATGCAGACTGAATGGATAATGCTTTTGACCAGTGCTGACATGCCCCCTATCCCCCAGTCTTTTAAGAGGCTGACCTAGATTTTGAGTCCAATAATAACATTAAGTACTGCCAAGACTGATTTTTAAATATAGTTGATTATTCAAAACGCAACACTTAAATGAGTAAGAAGCTACGCTTGGCTTAAAGCTGCAGGTAGTCAGCAATGTCACTTTTCTTTCTCTGTGTCTTCAGATCGTGCAGTATGAACATACTGTGCACCATGAAGTGTTGGAGATATATAAGGAACAGCAGCGACTGTGTTGAGTGAAATAAAATCTGCATTTGCTCCAAACGGCTAAGGTTATGACTAAATAGCAGGCTGCTCCATCCCGATTTCCTTTTCAGATTTCACTGCAGTATTTCTTACATGCTCATACTGTTTCCAAGACTGCTTGGGGTCATTATCCTCTTGGAAACTGAACCTGTGGTCAAGTATACTGGTTTTCCTGGTACACAAACAAGCTATCTAACCACATCACCTCCTGACCCCAAAGTCTATTACTAAAACTTAAAAAATTTTATTTTCAGCAAAAATCTCTTCCAATTATTCAAAGCATCTTTTCCTCATATTTCATTCCCGGTGCTAGACAGAGGTGGGTTTAGAGGGTTTATCAGTTCCCAAATACAATAATTTTCTCCCTGTATGTCCATGACAGATACAGAGCTGCACTGTCAGATTTGTTGTCTCGTCTTAGACAAAATTAAAACATAACCTTCAGGGACTTAACGATATTTTGAGAATTCTTTTTTTTTTTTAATATAAAAGCAATTCTATGTATCCATTATATTTGGGAAATTATCTATGCTAATAAATGTGCCTACTGAAAACCCTAACTGGGTGATTACACCTTTCCTCCTTCTTTATAATAAGGATATTGAATGATTTTCCTAAGCTTAGATATATAAGTTACTTAGCTCCTCGACTGGAATGCGTCTGATGAAGAAAACTCACTAAATTAGGCAAAGATTTCTTTGGTGGGCAGCACAGAAATGCTTAGGTGCCGGGGAAGAAAATGTCTCTACTGTACACGTACACTATCTTCTGTTGCAAGTGAGCTCCTGCAGCAGACGGCTGCAAGGCGGAGGAAACAGGCTTCAGATCCCCCGGCTGCCTGTATTAACCCCCAGTCACCAAGAGGAAAAAGGGCTCGCTCTGTACTTCTGAGCACAAAACAGACTTTTATTCAATTCCATCTGAGCTCATGCAGAGATAGTGACAGTTTTCTCAAAAGGGAACATGACTCGCCTTCTCAGCTCCTGAGCATCTGTAACGAGCCGCTCTAATCGCCTTAGAGTGGCTCAAAATAACTGGGCAAAGGCAATGCTCCTGAAAAAATTGCTGAAGTAACCCCTGTGTTTTACACCACAACTCTACTGTTTTGCCATTTTTTTGTTGTTGTTGTTGTTCCGGGTTTTCCAGGTGCAATCCTGACACATTTTTGTGGGAAGAGGGAGATTCTGGAGAGAGTGGATAATGTCCTTAGGCTCCCGGTACCCTGACTGATCCCTGGTACCTATGGTTACAGAGCCTTCACAAGCCTGAATATTTGGTCCATGTGCACCCTCCGTGTTTGGGATTCAGCAGGCAATGGATGACACGCTGTCCCCTCCTGCCCCCACCTTCCTCCCTCCACTGACCTTTCTATGCATTTTAATATGTTTTCAAGAATCCCAAATACCTTTTGGAGGTCTTGCCCATTCTTTCAATGACCAGAGCTGGCAGCAGTGGCTTTTGTGGATCCCTCAACTCTGTCAGCTTGCCCTATGCTGTGGGAACACCCCCCATCACTTCTATGCAAGCTGCAAGCCAACGCCACGATGACTCTGCTGAGGAATCCTTGGTGACTGTCCTCCGAATATAGACACTTGAAATAAATTACCTCTTTGAGGATAATTTCAATTCAAGAGAAATGAAATCACCTGTCTAAGTGAACGTGGTCTTCTCTGGAGATGAATACTTTGAACATAAGGTTTGGTAAAATTGGGAAGAGCGATGTTTAAAACACAGTGCTCATCAACACCAATCCAACTGACAATGGTTTCCAGCTTACAAAGCAAGATGAGGAATATGAGGAATAAATTAAATGAATAAAATTAAAATGTCAGCAGAGAAAGTAACTAATCTCCATCAAGTCTCTTATGTAATCCAGACCCTTTTGCTGCTGTTATTATTCAAAACCCTTAGGGAACTAAGGATCTAGGTCATCTGCAGGATAAAGAGTGTACTATCCAGGAATCAATATTCACAGTAGTAAATTAAATTACAGTCCTCTCCATGCAAAGAGTTTTATTATTACTAGGAGTGTTGACAATTTAAACTCAACCGGAAAAATTAAATCTAAGCTATCAGATAACTTTTCCACTACAGCATCTCCCTATGTACCATGCTGTCACTTAAACTGTCAATAGTTCCTTAACTTTCTGGGAAATAAGATACTGCACTTTCCCGGTAAGCATATGACTACTGTAATGATAGTCTTAGACAAGCCACTGCATCTGTTGGGAGGCCTGTTTCAATTAATACTGATAAAGTTATGTTGTCATTAACACTAAAGGAACATCATGAGGCATTTCAGATACCCAACAACATGCAATTGCCATTTGCAATGTGATTTTTAAGTACAGAGGTGTGATAGCAGAATTCCTAATGCCTGAAATATGTCAGAGAAGTTGCTTTACAGGGATGCTGGGGAAACAGCCTTGCAACTTTATGAGTTGCCATTAGCTGCAATGTCTCAGTAAGGTCTCCTACTGTTTCTTTCATATGTTTCTGGTGCTCAGGTTGTGTTTACCTATGACCAACACCCCAATTAAAGATGCTGCCCAGATGCAAAAGTCAAATCTTATGATGGTTTTCAACCTAATTAAAGTTGATAGCATATGACTGGGAACTGAAAGCAATTGTATAGCGTTTATCTAAGCAGTCACATTTCTGTTTTTAAACCTCCCCAGAAAAGCTTCTCATTTCATGGTACATTATGATTCTCATTCACTGCATTAACTGATGAGGAAGGCAGACTGGTTTGATTGATTGCTTAAACTGGCAGAGCTCAACTCGCCTTAACTACGCACTCTGGGGCATTCGTGTGCTGCTCTCCATGCTGCGTCGGGTGCTGGCCCAGCCCCTGCAGCTTCCCTTCTTCCAAAGCAAAAGGAGGAGGCTGAAGGAGAGGATACAGAGCTTCCACTTGCTGTCTCTAACAACACACTTGCCTTGCGTAGCACTGGCCATGAATCTTTAGACTCAAGTTCTCTCTGTAATCTGGTGAGAAAAATGATGAAACATGAAGATCAAGGAGAAAAGGTGGTAAAGAAATGCAGCGCTATTCATGTCTGAGAATCTGCTGACTCCTTTTCTCAGACGTATACAATCCCCCACAAAGGACTCTATAAAGCCCCGTAACAATGCTACTTTGGGAAACTTCAGAAAACTGAAATTCAGAAAACTGTGCAAGTTAAGCATTAAGAACAGAATTTAGGAATGAGAAAAAGCATTTCTTCATTTTTGCTCAACTGTCTTTCAAGGTTCAAATACATCCCAACTCTCAAGTCACAGTTTGCTGGTTTATTACAGAACACCCGAGGCTCAGCTTGCACAGAAAATTAGGAAACTCTTCCCTAATTGTTTCCCGAGTGTACAGATGACAACACATAACTACAATTAATATATTCTTCTGCTTAACTTGGGAGGTGGAAGGCATTACTATGAACTGGTGCTTCTCTTGCCAAATGAACCAGCAGATGTAGCAGGCCCAAGAGATGCTGAACCTTCTGATCCCAAAGACAGCCAAGTTGTCATGATGCTTCAGCAGCATCAGATGCCTTTGAGGAACATGAAAGCACCAAGCACTGCATACCGACATGTGAAACAGGTTTTTACGTGCCACTCCAACCGAAAGCATTAGGGAAAAAAACAGGCCTGTCCTTCCAAGTGTGTGTGTCATCTAGGTGAGGGGAAAAGGACCTCCTGAGATTAGCATCTCGCTGCTGTTTCTGTAGTGCTCCTCCACCATTCACAGCCAGAGGAGTGCCGAAATTGCAGGACCCACCACGCCTGTCAGAACAAAGAGCTTCTGTCAAGTGCCTCTGCTTATCATAATTAAAGCAGAACAACAACAAAAAAATATTGGAAAACCAGAGAAAGGAGGGAGCAGATGGATGGAAGTAGGAGCTGGTGGTTCACTTCTCACTGCTTCTCCTCAGTAGTCAGACTGCAGCAATAAAAATGTGCTTTCTTTTCTGATCCTATCCTAGCCAGATGATTAAGTACCCCTTTTTGTCACTGCAGTCTCCTGGTGACTGAGATCTGCTCTGGTTATAGATGAACTATTCCTTAATCATAGCGAAAAAAATCGCCAAAGCTGCGGCACTCTGTAGCACTCTGCATTCACCTATTTGCTGAGAGCAATGCGAAAAAAAGGAGTAAAAATAAAAAGCTACTGCACGCTAACCTACCTGGCACAGAAAACACGTTTAAAAGACCATTATAAAGGACTGCTATTATGTTCGAGCATGTAGCATAATGTGTTGCCAGAAGACAACTGATGGGCAAAGCTGAAGAGCAGCCAGATCTGACCAGAATCAAAATCCTACCCCTCTTTTATCCTCTCTTTATCAAGCCCAAATCACGCTCCCTCCAGCTCCTCTCCCTCCCTGTGTCTACACACACTGGGTTAACAGAAGATTTCTTGTAGCTGTTAATGAAAGCTTATAGCCTGCAATATACTGTTGAGCTGCCCTGATTCTATCTAATACACATTTTATTATTTCAAGATTAATAACAAGAGCAACTGACAACACTACAATATACTTACACAGCACCTTAATTTGGAGATTGCAAAGGATATTACAAAAGACTGAATAAGTATTAATATGTCTTTGTCCCCGTCTAGCAGAAAATACTGATACACACACAAACAAAATTCATTTGGGATCCGAACAAAGAATCCTCAACTCTGAGCAAGGAAGGACCGTGGCCATAAGCTCACTTCTATGCCTAACTTTGATTAGATATTTAAATACTCTGCTGCACTGTGATTGAGGTCTGTATGGCATTCAGAGGCTCAGCAATCTTAAAAGTCAACCCAACCTGTATTTCCTTCCCCAGTACAGCAGATCGGGTCCCGCAACAGCATGCACAGTGCACCACTGTGCTCTACTATACCATGAGTGACAGGCAGACTGACATTTACTGCAGTCTGTCTGTTTTTTTTTCTTTTTTTGTATACTTTACGGGTTACACAATTGAAACCATTGCTATACTATGGCTTTGCAGTTAAGAGTTAACCACATGGCATTCATTTATTCCTCTGTTCTTTAGATTTTATCACAAAGGTCTGATTACTTATCAGTGCTGATGCCATATGAATTACATCAAGATGAAGAATTTACATGAAAATAAGTCATCAGCACTATGTGCTAAGTTCCATATGACTTCTGAGAAAATTATAAGCTTTCTATATGATTTTAAATTCCTCCTTTAACATCTCTTTACAGGATACTATAGGAGGGGTCAAAACCTTCCCACTTCCTCCTCCCACTGCCTCACCACAAAAATCAAGAAAAGGTTGCTATTATCTGTAAAATTAGGTACCCAGATTAGCTTACAAAATCCTTTACACTTTTAAAAATAATCTCATAATTCTTATAATCCTATTGAACTACAATACTTGATAATTTTGTAGGTCTTATCTGTAAGAGTTTATGCATAATTTTCAATGCGTAAATACTTCCAAGCTAAAATAGCCATTTTAATATACAGATTCCAACATAGTAGTATATATTTATATTGTAATATGGCTGAACTGCTTTCTTTCTGTCCATATCAAAGAGAAATGTAACTTATGTTCAACGTCTGAGTGCAATGTTGAAATGATCCGTTACCAAATCTGTACACATGCACACAAATATACAGCTTCATCATATTTAGATTGAATATTTTCAGCCCTAACAGGATCTATTTGAGGTTTAAGCTCAGGTAATTTCTGGATATTTGGAAGCAATCTCCCAGTATGATGAGACCCAAACATGTGTTTAATTGCATGCTTTGCAGCCCACTTGAAGCGAGCATTTAAAGTTATTGTTAATGGTGGCTACTTTGTTAAAGCCTCCCATCAGCAGATCTCTCTCCAATTTCCAAGGGAAGGCAGTACCATAAAGAACAGATTCCAGGCCCATTGGCTGCTCTACAGGACCCAGAAAATATGTGCATAAATCATCGCAGGATTAAGGTCCAAGTCAGTTTGGAGTTACCGACTGAAACAGAAAAGCTTTATTTTATGCAATAAACTAATGCTAAGCTGATAGAAAATGAACCCCAAAACAGACGGACCACATTGTGAAAAAATTCAGCTGGTGTAAACCAGTTGTTCTGCACGATGATAACTCCAAAATGGCCATTGAGAACCCTGCCAATTTTAAAATGCACCGCCATAAAGAGAGCAAGCACCCGCTTTTCCAGTCCAAAGCCCTGAAGGGATGTATTTTTTTTTTCCTGAAACAATTATAAATAACTTAAAAAAAAGGGATTTCATATGAAAATGCCTCCCACACAGCCATCTCCACAGCACCACTAATGTGTTGTCGTAACGCTTTCTGAATGATTATATATTTAGGTTTTTGCATACCCACTGAGTTCAGTCATTTATTTCGATTAATTTAAACTTAGTTACAAATAACCATTTGAAAAATATAGGTAAAAGGGATTTTATTTTATTTTTCCAACTTTGTGTTTTAAATTTGCCTTTCTTCGCTTCTTCCCGCTTGTCCCCCAGAGGGAAACATCTCCCTCTCCTCAATTTTCAAAGACGAGCCTTGCCGCTCTATTACTCTTACTCTGAACCTGGGAGATAAGAGGGCAAATTTGACAAAACCTCTGCAGGAAATGAACACGCATTCATTTATTAGCGAATCTCACTGGGCACTATTAAACTCGTAATAAAAAAAGTTATCGAAAGGAAGAGAACAAACCTACTGAATTAGAAAAGCAGGCACTGGTGATGTCTTCAGCTTTCTCGGTAATTCCCAGCAGATAGCTAATGGACAGCATTGCTCCCCTCTGCAGGGAATTCAGGAGTTAACACTTAAGGCTGACAGGGAGAACAAATTATGATCCCACTGTACAACATTACGTGCTCAGTATTGCTGCCAAGGGGCAGCAGAGGTTAGGGACCAGTGCACTAATCTTATTGCATAATTATAATATTACCTTTCAACCTATTTCGGGGAAATCCTGAAGCTCCACGCAAAGTGTAGGTGACTGGAGCAATCCAGAGATAAGCAGTACTGACTTCGGGAGGCTCGTTTCCCCAGCCGAGAAGTGATTACACAGGATAATTGGAGATGTTTAGTGGAGGTGTATTTATCTCTGGGAAATTCTTGACATGGTACTTTGTATCTTGCATTTTCAATTTGTGGGATAAGCATGTGAAATACTGCGACTGGGTATCTTGGGAGGTTTTATGAATTTAAATAAACAAAATGTACTTTGGAAAGCAAGTTTTGATAATAGTTTCCATATTCAATAATAAATTACTTTTCAAATGTTCATGCTTGTTATGATTAATGCTATTAGTTGTTAATTAGCTAAATAAATATGATTAACTGTGTGAATTTCTCAACCCTTCCTATCTGTTGCTTAGATAAACAGCTATATAGTGAATGCTTTATTACATACATAAAAATGTCTCATGTTATAACGCCTAAGTACATATTGATGCTACATTTCCTTGCCGTGATATATGCATTAAGTCCCAGGCCACTTTGAAAAGAAACTACAGATCTTAATAATTTATGTTCCAAGTTTTAGCCAGGATTATCAATGGTAGCTTTTGAGCTTTTTCTTTTAGTAACATAATATATCATAGTAAAAATGCACAGACAAGCGATGTGTCAGTTTGATTTTTTCCACCTGATTCAGCAACCCAAAATTCAGACACAGCAGTTTAAGCAGAGTTGCACACTGAAGAATTTAAGTCTAAGCATTTAATCTGTTCTTTCCATAAATTTCTGCTGCTTGTGCTATTATAATGATGTTACCAGAGGAAGTTTATTTATATCACAGATTTTCAGCATCAGCACATTCAGAATACAACAGCAATCATTCATTCAATAGCTAACAGCAATGTAATAATATCATCACTAACACTCTAAATATCAAAAGAACATTTAGAGAAAAGACAATGCAAAATAAAGTCACTTTGAACAATCAGTAACACAGAACTCGCTAAAACCAAAATGTATCTTTTAAATAAATGTACACCCAAGCCAGCAGACAAATAAATACCAATTATGCACAGCTACTTTGCAGCAACAGGTTGCATATAATTAAACAATAATAAATAAGGGGATCTTTATGGACCCATTAATAGGAACATACACTCCAGAGAGCAGCATTTTAAGATCTTAAGCCTTGTGCATCCGAAAACACCTAAAGAGATTTTGTTCACAAGCAAACTATAGCCAGCATGACTGTAAAGCAGCAGGGGCAAACTTGACACCGCTCTGTCTAGACTACGCACAACGGGATTGCTGTATGCAGACATGAAATGCCAAGACCGATGGTGACGGATACAAACCAGCCCCCTTTTTTTGAGACTATGCACCATGACTTCTTTTTCTAACAGGCTCAGATCTACCATGAAAGCTGTTCTCCCTGCTGTTACTAATGTATATTGTAAAGAGCTACCGAGAACAGCACTTTAAGGAGTCACTTGTCATTCTCTCTTCCCTCCCCTGCCTGCTTCCCCAGTATTTAGATAATAATGGATCTGGTTAAAATCATAAAGTCCAAGAACATACTGCAGAAGGTTAAAAAGGCTAGACCTGTAAAAGCACAGATAAAGACTTCTATTGAAAATGATGTTAACAAAGCAATACTCTCAAAAGGTAGGAAACTGTGAAGAAGTGGTCAATCCTGCGGGTACCCATATTTTAAAAGAACAATTCAATTATTTCTCCGTATTTTTGCAGCGTGTGTGGGTGTGTGGTGGGGGGCGAAGCGCAGCTTCTGAAAATGAATGGGTGAGCACTGGGAAGGGAAAAGCCAATGTAAATCATAATAAAAATTGTTTGAGCAACAGAATTATGAACACCAAGCTTGTAAGAGGTTCATACAGAGTTTCAATCAAACTGTAAGCACAGATGAGGAGCACTGCATATGGCCAAAATGCTGGCTGGCATGTGGGCTTAGATCACAACGGCATCACTCCTCCAAGGGGAAAGGCAGCACAAAGGATCTGATGTGTGCTTTAGCCATGGACATGGAAATGTCTCAATGGTGATGCAGCTCGTGTCCAAGCACAGATCTCCTAGTGCTACATGTACGCCCTAGGAGAGAAAAGCAGTCCAGAGGGGAGTGGGCTGTCGGCTTTTGAATCACGGCTTCCAGGCAGGTTATGTTTGACCTGGTTGCCTTGCCACTGTAGATTATTTTCACGTTGGAAACTCCCACCCCAGATCTCTTCTGGTTTCAATGGGGAGGCAGACCTCAGCAGAGCATTTGGGAACTGATGTTGGGGTAGAACACCGGTAGAACACCGGTGTGTTAGCTGCTCCATGGGCAGTGCAGATGGAGCTCTTGCCACTGACAGTGTAACAGCAAGGAATGGAATATAATAATGTGGAATATAATAATGTGGTAAAGATGGCAATTAGTGCTGGTGAGCCTGCTAAACATGACAGAAGAGAATTTTCCAGGTGGACTGGAAAGGGAACCATGTAGTTGTTTTAGAGATGCTTATAGGCATTTTTTCCCCATGTAAGGAGCAGCATGGGAGAAGAAAGCACCGGGTTGAAAAGGAGAGAGATGGTTTCCTAAGTAGTTATGCTGTCTCAGGCATGACGTCTGAGCACAACAGCTTCTTCAGAAGTAACATGCCTGACTTAAAATTGGTAGACAGAAAAGGCATCGTTTTCAAGGACTTTTAATGTGAATGCAGGTAACATACATTTGAGGAAGAAGAAGGGAGGGCAACAGAGATATACAAAACGTTGGGCAACCTGGGGATAGCCTACAGTTTTTCTGGTAGATTCTCATAAGGTCTGATGGAAACAGGCCTGGTCATGTCAAAGCCAAAGCAAGTGAAGCTCTGCTGGCTGAGATATGAGATGAAGAGGGATGGAGAAAAAGTTTTGGCTATGAGAATGTTCTGGAAAGTCTATATCATGGAAAGGCAGAAAAAGCTGCAAGACTTGTGCATACGACTCGATTGTGAAGAATGAGACATCCATGTAGGACACAATAACTGGGGAGGGAAGGTGAGATGATATTGCTGCTCACAGCAGCCATGTAAATGAGGTTTCAAGGAGGAATCACTGTTTTGAGTAAAAGGAGCTTGCACTGATGATAAGACATCTGCAAAGCACATGCAGGTTTACAGGCTGAGATTTTAGCAGGGACCCATCCAGCTTGCTGTAGATGTCTACAACTGGGCCAGTTGTCCATGGCTCTTCCTATAGTCAGTGGAGATTTAGTCAACAGAGCCAATGGAGTCACGCTCACAATTTGTATTTTGAAGATGAGACAAATTGCCCCAGACTCTTTTGATGCTCTTGTCTAGACCTCCACTGACAGGAAAAGGAGCCCATGACAAATACCCCAAATGTCAACATCTACTAAGTAGACAGCCTGAAGTATGGTGAATGAATCTTACCCCAGGAAACAGGTCTGGAGCCCAGGGGAGAGCTGAAAATCATTAGACTAGATACGTTTCTCAACATAGTTTTTCCAATCTTGCTGCAAAGCATAACTGTCTTCTTGGGAATCTAGGTAGCAAGTGGATAGTTATACATGGGTTCATTATTGTCGAGGGCAAAGATGATAACATACGTTTAGAATGTGTGGTTCAACACATTACATGTTGTGTCTACTTAAATAATATGAATAAATCAGCCTGGTCTAGCCCAGGTATTTAAAACTATAAAACAAAATAAATAAATATAATTGTGGGCAGAGAAAGCTAACTGCCTGGAAGGTACAGGCACAGTCACATTGAAAAATGCCACCTCATAAAGGCAGTAATCTCTCTCAGACAGATCTTCATTATAGCTAATCACTATTTTGCCAAAGGCACTTATGGCAACATATTTCTAGGGGAAGGAACAGGAAGGCAGCAGGGAAAAGGAAAAAATTTCCCAAGCCCCTGCCCTATAACCCCAAAATTGCTGCCCAATGCAAAAATCAAATATTTCACTTCAGCTGGAAAATTCTAAGAAAGAGTTCAAATGGAATATTGTAGCAGGTGAAATTGAAAACGGGGCAGATAAGTGGTTGCAAGGCATATACTCCCCTCTGGCACTTTTTAATCAGGAATACAGGACTCTTAGGTGGAGGCAATATCAAATACTTACACTGGATTATATGGTCCAAGTAATAACCTTGCATTGGTAATAAATTAATTTTTTCCCTATAAAAGTTGGTTTCATTTTAATACAGATATCTCCGCTGAGGAGTATGGTTGGATATTTCCACATCAGCACACATCCTTAATGCAAAACGAACAGCTATGCTTCCCCCCTTCCCTCCTGATGCAGCAAAGATAGTCCAAGACAAAGCCTGGTTAATAAACCAGTTGTAAACAATCAGAGAAGACAGGCAATGCACTGAGCTGTGAATTGCCTTCATACAAACCAGGGGATTGCAAGGTAGATACGGATTGAAAACCACCTTAGAACCAAGATAAAAGAGACAATAAAAAGAAAAAAAAGATAGAGGAGAGCAGACAGACAGAAAGCAGCAGGAATATAATTTCCTTTAAAAAATAATTGCATTCAATTTATTCTCTTACCTTACACTCCCAGCCCTAAGTAATCTAATCAGATGCATATGGTTTTATTCTCCAAGGTACACATGAAACATGCAATAAAACCCCCATAAAACATGACTTGTGGTGACTCACTGCACATTTAAGAAAATATATCTATTTTTTTCTCCTCTTGCTCCACTTAGTGAAGGTCTTTTGCAACCTTGTTGTGTCCTTTCCTCTTCTCTACCCCACACGTACATCTCTCCCCATAGCTGTAAGTATATTTTTCCGTACTTGCTCCTGTCACCTTCTTTCTGGTTTAGCGACACTGGAGGTGAATCCTTTTTCTTTTCAGCAAGAAGCTCTAGCTGGAGGACCTCTGCTCTCTGCTGTTAAGTAACCATCCCTTCTAAACCTTAATTATGCAAAGCTTCCTATGACCAGCAATTGATGACAATGAAAATTCCCTTTGAATCTCTCCTAATTCAGTCTTAATCAGACAGAACACACAGACGTTCAAAGTGGACTAGCTGCATCTGCAAAACTTTCTTCCTTTTTGCTTTGCCAGTCTGAGCAGAACAGCTTCTTCAGTAGCAATGATTAAATCCCAGGTTAATGCTCTCCAGCAGGAAAGCTGGGCAGGTATTTGGTGTAGTTGATTTAGAAACAGAGCTTGAACGTAGCCAGGGCAAGATTGATAATCTGTGGAATAAAGGCAGTAATACTGAGTATTTGCTCATTTACATATCTAGATTATATATTAGACATCATTAGCAGATTTTGAGCCTTAAAAAAAGTTTAAACTACCAAGGACTGTTTAACAGAAAGTATGCAGATCAGGCTGTATTTCACAAATTGTTTTATAGGTGTTCTCTGATTGCTGTGCTGTTGTTCAACAAGCTTTGTACCAGACCCATTTTAACATCTAGGACCTGGAATCAGCCCAAGTACAACCCAATCATGTAGAGACGTGACATTTTGATCTCATTTCCAGCTGATATATTCCAGAAGGCAATGGTTGAGGGAACCTCAAGTGTGCCAGTTTTCTAACTCCAAAAGCTTCACCTAATTTCAGCTGTTAAGCCAGCAAATAAAAGAAAGGTCTCCTTTAGACCCACAGAATGCAAATCAAGTAAGGCACCACAGATCACTACAAGCATTTTAACTTGCCCGTAAAAGAAAGGAAAAGGAAACAGAAAGATGGGGCATTTTTCAGGGAACTCACAAAGTCTGGTTCTTCCAGTTGCAAGTGCAGAGGGCTGCTGCCCCCTCCTTATGTTGCTTTGCAGTTCTCTTTATGAGTAGCCCCATGTGTTTGTTTTATTTATTAATTTGGGTTACTTATTAACTTATACAAGACTCCAGACACCCTAACATTATTAATATCCGCATATCTCACTTAACATTAATTATACAATACATACAAAGTAAATCTTGGCAGCCTCAAAATTGTCAGTCCTACAGGATCTAAGGCAGTCAACCTAAGAGCCTGTTTCATCTTCAAGCAATGATAGCCTCAGCCTCTGCATCAAATCTTTCTTGAACACATACTGAGAATATCACCAAGAAGTTCAGATCACAGAGCAGAAGAGTGATTTCCAGACTCTTTGCAGACCGTCCTGCCAGCCTGTTTTATGACAAGGGGACTCAAGCAGACACATACCAGCGCACAGCACAGCGTGCGCTGCAGGCTTGAATCATTAGCAAGATTAAAAAGTGAAATGGCACTGCATCCAGAGCCAGTCGGGGCAATCAGCAGAATTGGGATGCCTAGACGAACACGCTCCTAAGCACAGCTAGGTCCCTGTTAGCAGTGGGGATGGCCAGTGGAAAGCCCAGTGGCCGGGGTGACCACTGCTTCCCCACAAGCATATATTGTCCCACACCACTGAACTGCCCACCTTGCTTGTCTTACTGCTCCAGAAGTGCCTTTGGGATCTGCAGCCAAACCAAGACCTCTGATTTCCCCCTTTTGTAGGCAATATCTGTGCAGCTTTCCCTTTTGCTTCTCCCATGAAGGATGTCCTGGGACTCCAGCTTCCTTATAACATCTTGTCCTGGTTTCAGTTAGGACAGAGTTATTTTTCCTCCTAGTAGCTGGTAGGGTGCTATGTTTTGGATTATGATGAGAAGAGTGCTGATAACATGCTGATGTTTTAATTGCTGCAGAGCAGTGCTTACACCAAGCCAAGGACTTTCAGCTTCTCGCTCTGTCCTGCCAGCGGGCAGGCTGGGGGTGCAGCAAGAGCTGGGAGGGGACAGACCCAGGACAGCTGACCCAAACTGGCCAAAGGGGTATTCCATACCATCTGACGTCATGCTAAACAATATATAGGGGTGGCTAGCCGGGGTGGGGGGCCGGCTGCTCGGGGTTGGGCTGGGCATCGGTCAGCGGGTGGTGAGCAGTTGTATTGTGCATCACTTGTTTGTACACATTATTATTATTATTAATAATAATAATAATATTTCCTGTCTTAATAAACTGTCTTTATCTCAACCCACGGGCTTCACTTTCCCGTTTCTCTCCCCCATCCCAGAGAGGGAGGGGGGAGGGTGAGTGAACAGCTGTGTGGAGTTTAGCTGCCAGCTGGGTTAAACCACAACACATCTCTTTTCTATAAAACAGGTATTTATTGTCCACCAGCTCCAAAGAGGGCATCAAAATTCAGGCTCCCTCAGACTAGTGGGCTGACAGTGTATATCTCCTTGCTTGATCTTGTAGCTCCGTGATTGCCATGTAGCACAGTGTACCTTCAGCAGAGTGTCCGCAACAACTTCCCTGAGAGGTGGGAGATGTGAATTTGAGCCCGTAACATGGAGGAGGGAACTGGGTCTGGGATTCCTATTTGTTGAGCTCTGACTCTACGCAAGTCTGTTCTTCCTTGCCATCTCCTCTCTACTTGATTAGATGTGAACTGAAGGCCTAAATGATGGCATTTGAGGGTGTGAAGTCAAATTTCCCAAAGGAAACTATGTCTTGATGAGAGGTATGATTTTTTTGATGTACTAATTTTTTCCCTCTTTCCTATTACCTCTCCTGTATGTGACACCATGCTCCATGGGCAGTCCCTTGCAATCTCTGTTCTCAAAGCCCAGCTCAGAATTGCCAACGCTAGCCCTGAGCCCAGAGCCCGATGCTGGGGCATCGATATGCTAATGCCGTGATGCCTGAGCTCCTCTGGGGACAGGGGAAGAGGAGGTGGTCGGGGGAAAAGAAAAGGAAAACAAGCAGAGTGGCCTGCAATGCCAGGGCTGGAGAGCAGGAATAAGACAGCCTGAGGTTGGCAGCGAGTCGTACCAGTTTGAGGAGACTGCAGAAGTGTCATGGTGAAAGGGGTGGGAAGGCTCTGGGGTTCAGGGAACAAAGGAACAGGCAGGTGGGTCTGCTGCAATATCTAGACCACACAGAGGAATTACAGTTTAGTTTTTTGCTGGTGTATATTCAGTGGATTTCTCAAGTTGTCTATTTCCATTCCTGGATGCCTAACAAAGACCAAAGAGGTGAAGATTTTATTTGTCTGGAAGAAAATGCATTTTGTAGAAAACAACCCCATTCCCATGTCTTAGTAAGAATTTTAATTGCCTTTGTACAGTGAGGGAATTTAGGGGAAATACAGTGCAATACTATTATTATATTTTATTCAATATCATGTGAACTTTATTTTAAATATGCAAAATTTCCAAGATTTTCCTTCTATGCGATTTTACCCATACGCAAAATTGAATCCGCTGTGTTCTCTACAACAGCAACACCAAATGTTAGAGGAACCAGAGAAAAGGCTTTCCATAATGAAAGTCTGGATACAGCTTTGTAGATTTCCTGGTGAGGCCATCATGATACTCAATCCCACTGCAGGAAAACACAGAATGGCAAATGTCGCATTTCTCGTTCTGTTCTGGGCGGCAAAAGAAAGGCAAACACTGAATGACGAACAAAGAGCTCTCTGCAAAGCACAGTGCAGTAATGGGTCTGGAATTTCTGAGCAGTTCATAATTCAGTTCTTATGTTAAACAAAAGGAGACAGCAGAGAGATAATGAAAGGGAAACCCCACGGGGCGAGCAGACATGCCATGGACATGACTGGCCACTTTGTACTCCCATTGCCCTCGAGTAAGAGAAGGATGAATGCATTGTTTTAAATTTCTGAGTAAATATTGGTACTTGTAGAGGTTAAACAACACGCTGGAGTAGAACCTGCCAAGCCTTTATTTATACTTAGCCAGGGGACAGGGTAGGCAGTTACAGGATGAGCATACACTGACAACCTCTTTTAATCCAATCACGGAGAAACCAACACAGGAATGGAAAGTAATTTAGCAGACAGGCTTCTTCGAGTCATCCTCATTCTCTACACAGAAACTTTTTTTTTTTTTTTTTTTTTTTTAAATGTGGTTTTAGGATAAGAATATAAGCACATGATAACAACATAATACACTAGCATCACAGGCCAGCAGAAGCTGTGTATCAAACCTCAGAAAAACAATTGCAGAGTCAGGATAACGAGAACTCATTCCACGTTTAAGGCCACTCAGGCTAGTGCAACCTCCAGCCAAATGCAGTATCATCCTGATGGGCAATTTGCAAATGCAGCTTGCATCATTCGGTCAGCGAAAGCACCAAGTGCCACCTACTTCATGTCCCTAATCCTGCATAAACACTCATCTGTTACAGAACTCCCATGTGTCGAGCTCAACATGTGCAGAGCTATTCAGGGTTTGATGCAGGGCTGCACTGGTACATGACTGTCCTATAATCCAGAAGATGGAGGAATAAAAGAGCATGTGTGGAAATAATGGACGGGAGAAATTGAAACCCTGTTGGTGCCATACCCTGGTAAATCAACATTTGGGACTGAGATCTAATTGAGTATGTGTGTTAGCATGCATTAGTCTCATTTCAGAAGAGATGAGCAGATTGCTGAGACCAAGCGCTGGGATTCAAAGCAGTGTGACAGATATGCTCTGTGAACCTTAGCAAGTCACCACAAATTTGTGTCTTGGCCTGCTTGTCTTGAGGGTGAGGAAATGAGTGGGAAGGAACCTGTTCCAGCTAGTGAGCATGTTGGGGCCACACAGAGTGTCAGCCCTGTCAAACTGTTCACCACCTAAAAATCTGACAGCCCCATTCAATGGTAAAACATTTCCTCTGCAGATATTTAAGTAATTGCATTGCCCTAAGCAGCTTCCTTAGCTGAGATTTCTCAGAGCCCTTGCAACTGATTGTATTTTATGCTTATTAGTCAACAAACCAAATGCCTCACTCCGTTATATCAGGATAATGCAGGGGGCAGCAGCGTTTGGCCACTGGACACTCGTCCAAGAAAGACAAGTAAGTCTGTGAGCATGCAAGGATGGTTTCCCAGGAGGAGTCTCATGGCTGCATTTGATGGTGATCAGTAAGACTCTGATAGTTAAACTGCATGAAGTTTAACAAGGCCAAGTGCCGGGTCCTGCACCTGGGGCGTAATAATCCCAAGCAGAGCTACAGGCTGGGAGATGAGTGGTTGGAGAGCTGCCAGGCAGAGAAGGACCTGGGAGTGATAGTGGACAGTCGGCTGAATATGAGCCAGCAGTGTGCTCAGGTGGCCAAGAAGGCCAACGGCATCCTGGCTTGTATCAGAAATAGTGTGACCAGCAGGGCTAGGGAGGTGATCGTCCCCCTGTACTCGGCTCTGGTGAGGCCGCACCTCGAGTACTGTGTTCAGTTTTGGGCCCCTCGCTACAAGAAGGACATGGAGGTGCTTGAGCTGGTCCAAAGAAGGGCGACGAAGCTGGTGAGGGGCCTGGAGAACAAGTCCTACGAGGAGCGGCTGAGGGAGCTGGGCTTATTCAGCCTGGAGAAGAGGAGGCTCAGGGGCGACCTTATCGCTCTCTACAGATACCTTAAAGGAGGCTGTAGCGAGGTGGGGGTTGGCCTGTTCTCCCATGTGCCTGGTGACAGGACGAGGGGGAATGGGCTAAAGTTGCACCAGGGGAGTTTTAGGTTAGATGTTAGGAAGAGCTTCTTTACTGAAAGGGTTGTGAGGCATTGGAACAGGCTGCCCAGGGAGGTGGTGGAGTCACCATCCCTGGAAGTCTTCAAAAGACGTTTAGATGTAGAGCTTAGGGATATGGTTTAGTGGGGACTGTTAGTGTTAGGTTAGAGGTTGGACTCGATGATCTTGAGGTCTCTTCCAACCTAGAAATTCTGTGATTCTGTGATAGGAACAGTGGAGCCTTCCTGATGCTCCTGAGATGACATATTTTTCCTGACATTTTTTTCAGTGAAGGTAATTTTACTGCCTCTCTTCTCCAATCATTAGGTATCTAATGAAATTGGAAAACAACAACAACAACAACAACAACAACAAACTAACAACAACAACAAAAAACACTGTCTTTGAGGAACCCGTACTGAAATATGGCTTATATAGGCTAATCACATTAAAAACAGTGAAACAGTGGCAAGACCCATTGATATCAAAATTATGTGATCATATAAGCTTCAGATCCTTACAGAAGTTTTGGATATCTCTTTCAGTTCTCAATACAAGTTGAACTGATTTTAGATGAAAGTGAACATGCTGAAGTGACAATAAAATAGAAAACCTTTGAAAAAAAAATCCTCCTTACTCCCAAAAACTCTATTTACCTTTTTAGCTAACTTGCATAAAATGTAAACAAAGAGAAAATCCTGTTATTCCCATCCTTCTGCCATGTGGATTTCTACTTTGAAATGATGAAATATTAATAGAAGGAGATTTCAAATGAAAACAATAAGCTACAGAAGCTTAGTAGAGGTCCTACAAGTGCTTCCTGCAAAATTTCTTTTACTTTCTTCTAAAAATCAGATCTAGCTACTGTGCAAGATGTGATAGTAAGACAAGCAGCTGAGGGCACTATTTCAGTATAGCTATTTATACTTTCCGTTATATTTCTATTTGCAACACAGGTTGATGAAAAAAAATAATGTTTGTTTAAAGAGATAGGAGAAAAACTGTACAGTGTCCTCTAAGCATCTCAATTTCACAGGGATGAAAGTTAATCTGGTCACATCACAGTGTGAAAACTGGGTCCAAAGAATCAGTGGATAACTTTGCATATGCAAGCGACCCCCTAGGTCTTCAGTCAACTGCCATGTGCATTGCTATCAACTTTACATACATAATTGCTTTAAATCATGCATATGTTTTTGCAAACATCTGTTTCTGAAACTCATATCCATAAATGCCTTGCTTCCTTCATCTGAACACATAACACTGCAGTTATTCTCTCTGCATCTCATAGAGCCACAGAATCATCTAGGTTGGAAAAGACTTTCAAGATCCCCAAGTCCAACCATCACCCTGACCTATACAATGTCATCACTAACCCACGTCCCCCAGTGCCATGTCCACACATCTCTTAAATACCTCCAGGGATGGGCACTCCACCACCTCCCTGGGCAGCCTGTTCCAATGCTTGACTACACTCTCCATGAATAAATTCTTACTAATATCCAATCTAAACCTCTCCTGGTGCAACTTGAGATTGTTTCCTCGCATCCTATCACTTGTCACCTGAGAAAAGAGACCAACACCATCCTCACTGCAGCCTCCTTTCAGGTAGTTGTAGAGAGCCATGAGGTCTCTCCTCACCCTCCTCTTCTCCAGAACCCATCATGCTGCTACCTACAATGAAATTTGGAAGAGGCAGCTCTTGAATTACAGATGTTATTGTTCATCAAAGTTTGCAATAAAAGTCATCAGAAATAAAATAATGGGGGCAGATTTCTCAAGGAACCCAGGTCTGCCAGTGTACAAGAGTCAACTCTTGTTGAGAACAACTCCAGTTCCATCAGCCGCTCCTCATGTGTTTTGTTTCCTAGTCCCTTCAACAGCTTCTTTGCTCTTCTCTGCACATGTTCAAGCAACTCAACAGCCTTCATACAGTGCGGGCTCCAAAAGAGAGCACAATATTTGAGGTGTGGTACACCATGTACAGAGGGACAATCATTCCCTTGGCCCTGCTGGTCACACCGTTTCTGAGGCAGGCCAGGGTGGCATCAGCCTTCTTGGCCACCTGGGCACACTGCTGGCTCAAGTTCAGTCAGCTGTTGACCTGCACCCCCAGGTCCTTTTATGCAGGGCAACTTTCCAGCCACTCTTCCCTAGACTTATACTGCTATATGGGGTTGTTGTGACCTGAGTGCAGGACCTGGCACTTATCCTTGCTGAATGTGGCCTCGGCCCATTAGTCCAGCCTATCCAGATCCCTCTGTAGAGCCCTCCTACTCTCAAGCACATCAACACTTGCTCCTAAGTTGGTGTTGTCTGCAAACTTAATGAGGGTGCAGTCAATCCCCTCATCCAGTTAACTGATAAAGATGTTAACAAACCTTGCCCCTGGACAGAGACCCGGGGAACACCACTGGTGACAGGCTGCTTACTGGACTGAACTCCATTTACCAGGACTCTTGGAGCTCAGCCACCCAGCCCATTCTTCACTCAGCAAACTACACACCTGTCCAAAGCAAAAGCAGCCATTATTGTTATTATTATTTTTTTTTTCCCCAGGAGAATACTATGGGAAACAACATCAAATGCTTTTCTGAAATTCTGGTAAACGACATCCACAGCCTTTCCCTCATCTACTAAATCGGTCATCTTGTCATTGAAGGAGATTAAGTTAGTCAGGCAGGACCTGCCTTTCATAAACCCATGCTGGCTGTTTCTGATCACTCAATTGTCCCGTATGTGCTGTGCCATAAAAATGAAACCACCTGCACAATTAGGTAGGCATGTAACAGTCCAAAGCCTTAAAAAGTTAGGGGTAGGGGGACGGTTGGACCAGATGATCTTGGAGGTCTTTCCCAACCTTTATGATTCTATGATTCTAAAGTAATTTATTCATGGCAAATGCTCCCTTTGTTTCAATAAGCATAAATAATTTAGCAGAAAGACAGTATATTTATTCACTCAGTTGAATGCCCAGTGTTATATGATGAGTTTCTGTCACTTCTTTGTGACCCATTTATATGTCACTGGCATTCTGGAGACTCTGGTATCCTGGCAGACCTGAGTTCCTTGAAAAAACTACCCCCATTATTTTATTTCTGATGACTTCTATTTCAAACTTTGATGAACAATAATGTCTGTAATTTGAGAGCTGCCTCTTCCAAATTTCTTTGTAGGAGGTAGGTTCTACCAAAGTAAGCACAATGGCATGGAAGAAGGAGAAGGAGAAGGAGATGGAGAAGGAGGAGAAGGAGAAAGGAGGAATCCAGTGTCAGAACCCTACAAATTAACTTAGGAAAAACCCTGTCACTCCTCTGCTACTGTGCTTCAGGAACATTCATCAGGTTGGGGGAATTTTCTTATCCCACGCCCTACAGCAGGCATCCAGGAGCGGTAACATTTGAGAAATTTGTCAACTGAAACTTTTCATTGACAGTAATGAGGCAAACTGAGGCAGAAGCAGAACAGTCTCTCCATGACAATGTATTTGGTTTTCTAAGAATCAGATGGGATAAAATGGATGGCACATATATCACATTTTACCATTTACCTGTTACTTTCCAGTCAATTCATTAATAAAACAAACCTTAATATAATTGCTGTTACACACCCATTTTTCTCTTAAGTCCTTAGCATGTTGGCCCATGAGAGTAAATCTTTGTGTTTTAAATGCTTTTAGGTTTGACTTCTTGTACTGGAGCATCCTCAGATGGCTCAGCCTTCTCAAAAGTTCTTTGTAATTTTCCCAGTTGGAAATGGCTGTTTATTTTTTACTAATGGCTGTGTTGAAAACTTAGTGGATGAGGACAAAAATCTGGTTGGACAGATGCACAGATTACAATTAGTTATTTGCAGAGTATGTTTTGACTGCAGAACATTTCATTTTTATGTACATTAAAGAAGAAGCTTTGGTAATGTTTTTCCCATGTTCCCATGTACAAATCAGCAAGAAATGAAGTTATTTTCTAATAATCTCTAATTGCTACAGAAGTACTAATTAATTTGCTTTTAAAACAGTAGTCTTGATCCATAGCCTAAGAAGGTTCTTAATATTAACAGGGAAAAATGTTCTTACAAAACCTTTCATTTGTCTGATAAGAGGTGGACTGACACTAAAGAAAACTGAAGATGTTCTTCAGGGAAATTTTTAGAATTAAGATAAAGCAATGGTAAGTATTATTTTTTGGTTCAAGTGAAAAGTCAAGTTAACCACAGGAAGGGAAATAGCGGGAGCTGTCAGAAACTGCTAATATTCTGAAGTTTAGGGATAATCCTCTAATGACCCTTGTAAGTATAAAGGTAGTAAAAAAAGAAACTTTAATACAAAACAAAAATGAGAGTTAACTCAAATTCAAAGGAATAGTCACTAAAGGGGTTCCGAATTTATACAGAGAAATTCCAAGAGATGCTGGATCTTCCTTTCAGATGTAGAGAGATCTAAAGGTCTTTAAGGCTGTATGATAAAACCTCTTTGTGAAGATGAAAGAAGTGTTCTTTATATTACATTTTGGTTTGTACATGCATCATCATGGGCCATGCTGTGAAGCTGAGAGCCCTCCAAAACCCCACCACACTTTCAAATGACTGCTTCAAGTTTTAATGAACTGGGTGGACTTTCAAAATTTGTTTGTTATCCATTTGCCTCAAATAACTTGGGACTAACAAATCACAACCCAAGCTTGCAGACTTTTTATCTATCACCAGCACTAGCCCAGGGGAAGCAAGAGAATGTCTTTGAACAAGGATTGATAAGATGTCTATTGACTGAGGATAAAGCCGAGCCATGCTGAGAAAGCAAAGCAGTTCATGGTGATTTTGTACAGCTAATGTCTGATTGGTGAAACGGCGCTTCTGAAACATTCTAAAATTAAATCTGTCTCAGTGGCATAGATGGATGCAAAGTACTATTAAACACAAGACCCAGGCAAAGCAATGTACCCCTATAATGTTTTCTATAAAAGAAAGCACAGAGTAAATACACAAATGGCTGGCCTTAGGTCAAAATTATTCTGCCTCCAAGCCCTGGATTTTGATGATAAGTAATGTAACAAGATTGGACTGGGATCACCAAGTTGTTTTCACTCAACATTTTTGCTCTTGAGTACTCATGTACTCTACTGCTACAAAGCTCTGACAGCTTGAATATTTACTTCATTGCATTTTCAATTTTCTGAAAACACAGCGTTGCCATATACATACTGAAATTTTATTTGCACTGGCGCTGGCAAACAGGAAGAGGCCAGGTGTCATTTTTGCTTTTAGAATATGATTGGCAGTGGAAGACAAAAGCGAAATTGGAAGAATGCCGCATATGGGAGATGCTCTGTAGCTAGAACATACATGACTTCCTGACTTCAGGCTGTCAGTAACCCCTTAACGCAGGGAAAACCGAGTCTTGCACAGACATGAGATAGACTAAACTTCAGGAACTGTCACATTTAAAATCCTAACTCATTTAATTACTGGAAACAACACAAACCCATGGGAACAAAGCCCCCGGAGTGGTCACCGATGTACTCATGTTGAAAATAGGTGTTGAGGACTAGAACAGACATTTCAACATCTTTTCAAAGATAAGATAATGCATCAAAGACTTTTAAAAAAGTCTAATAAAGCATGCTGGAAAAAGTCAAATGAGACATTACGATGCATGCAGATTTTCTTGTAGAAAAAATCCCCCAAGCCTATTTTCTCTAATGACTTTATCCCACTTCCCCAAGGCCTGTCAGCAGCACCAGTGGTGGGGAAGGAGACTAAGCACAGGCTTTTTTCTCCGATGTGGGCACTGAAGAACATGTTGCACTGGCCAAGGCCACCAGAAACCCCAGTTTCCTCAACCCTGGGGGTAAATCTTTCTATTTATGTGACACTGACTCATGTGTCCAGCTTGGATTTCACTCGGGGACTGGTAAAAAGAGAATGATAAACAGCCTTGGCCATTTGCCAGGTTTAAAAAGGAAAAACAACAACAACAACAAAAAACACAAGACAAATGAGACAGGTATGAGCAAGCAAGCCAAGTCAGTGCCCATTCTGGCCTTTTATCGCCAGGTTTATTGCCTAGGTATTTCATAAAATGCTTTTGAAAGTGGTGTACTTTAAAGTTTAGCAAAATAAAAATGCTAATCAATAGTCTCTCTATAGGAGCAACTACCTTATGCCAATTAAAGTGCCTTAGAGAAAAAGAGACTTCTAAAAACCAATTTTATATCTTTCAGTGGGTTTCGGGGTGGGAGCAGGACTGAAATCCAATTTCCCCTAAGGGAAGATTAGCCAAACACGATTTAACAGCAAGGTCTGCATGTAAAAGGATGCGGCTAATATGCCTGTCTAGCTGCCATGTTGTAAGCCAAGCTAGCAGCATTATAGAATCTATTAGGGCGTCACACACAAATGTTACGGTTTGATCAATTCCCACTGCTGGCACTGTTTTTTTCTAGTTTTGAAAGCAGAAAAAAAATCCTTACATGAAATAACATGCCATCGCAATGTTTGACTGCCTGCTTCTGTTGCACTTAAAACTACCGAGGAGAAATGTGGGAGAATTCTGGCTACTAAAATGAACAACAAAATCCATTATATTATACTATATGAATAGTGCAATATATTTTGCAAGCACAGTGACAGTTTCCTAGATGCCTCATAAAAAAGAAGCCATAAGATAGTGTCTGTGATGAACAGCCTGCAACCGATACACCAACAAGGAAGCAACAAGTGAGGGTTGTATAAACACTGGCTTGAAAAGGGAAGTAGAAAAGCTGGATGTATAAGGTATATAAAATTTTGTACAGTAGAAAGTCTAAAAATAAAATAAGCTAAGTCTGCCATGCCTCCCTCTAGCGGTTAATTCCCAGAAACGATGGTGGTCAGTCTACACTCATTTATTTAATTTGGGCAAAGAGCCAGGCTTGGAAGTTAAAGGTTCAGCTTCTCTGCTGGCAGATGATATTACAGAGGATATTCATCTGATGCTGTCTGTATGTGGGCTGAAGGAACAGCACGCTGCTGTTCCTAGTCCTAATGTATCAGGATGGTTTGATGGAAAGCATCCTAGAGATCCTACGAAGTGAGGGATAATAGGCAGAATTTGCAGTAAAACCAAAATTAAATCATTTCAATAAAATAAAACACGCAAAAAACTACAAAAACACACACTGAGAGATAGACAGTGCATTTACTTGGAACTCACGAATAGGACTTTGTAAACCTGGGTTTCTTGTGGATACATCTGTACTAGAAACTTCAACTTTGCCAGGGAAGACTCTTCTGCCCCAGAACTCAATTGTCTCTACTGCTAAAGTGCCACTCCTATGGTTTTGGTCCAGTTCTCCCAGCAGGACAGAGACCATTCCCAACAGGCTATTTATACATGGGCTCTGTCTTTGATGAGCAGGGGAGTTTCACAAGAAGGATGCAGGCTCTTCCGTGCAAGCTAGATCTCTGTACCAGGCAGCCATCTCATGTACTTAACTGATTAATGCAGAAATGGTCTGAGAGGCTTAATCCACCCGAAATATATATCCAGGTAGTGCTGAGTTCAGAACCAGACATTCCATATTCTCATACAGGAACATACAAGATGTCTAACAGGCTTGCATGCACACTGGAAGACAGTGTTTATTAGGTTTGTGTTCTGGACAAAAGACCCAAGCAAAAATTATTCCCAGCATATTTTTTGTCTCTCTAAGAACCTAATTTGCCAGCAGAGAGCAAATAGGTCCTGGAGGGCAAGCTGTGCACAGTTCAGACAGCAGCCAAAGGGAAACTTTCAAAGAAGAGACTTTTAAGTAGCTCTGTGACTAGTTGAAAGTTATGCTTTTCCCCACCTAATTTTAATTTTAAGGAACTGTTAAAAAATTTAGGCTCATAGAACCACAGAATAATTTAGGTTGGAAGGGACCTCTGGACTGTTCAAATAACTTCTAACAGAAATATAGAAGCCCAAGCCTTGCATTTTGGAAGAAGAACTTGAACTCAGAAATAACCATAAATCACCTCTTTCCCCTTAACTATGGATAGCATGAACAAGGAAAGGGAAGGACCTGCAAGGAAAGCAGTCTACAAGAAATATTAAAAACTCAGCATCCAAAAGTCAGACCCCTATCCTAAACCAGTGGCTGAAGTTTGCTCTACAATCAACAGAAAAGAGGGCCAGCCCTGCAGCCATGCTTCTTTCTCCGCTGATGACAGCCAGAGACTGGGTGCTGTGCTGTTCAAGGGCTAACAGTGTACGTGGAAAAGCTAGGACCAGCGCTCGGAAACAGATCCAAGAACCCAAACATCATTTTCCCTGCTGTAGCTGAAGTAGTTGAAGTCTCACGTAACAGTGTGGGGCCTGGCTCTGCAAACGCTTTTGGCCAGGTACGACACTTCAGGAAGGATACGGCCCCACTGGTTTTAGTGAAAGGCACTATTCTGGCTGTGAGAAGCAGGGAGGCCCTCATAAATCACCAACTGCTTGGTGCAGTGACCTTTTACTTCTTTGCTTCTTCTGAATGTTATCTGTGAAGTGCTTGTATGTAAATAAAAATAATGCAAGAGCAGTACAACAGAGCTGTTGTACAAAGTAAACACAGGTGATGTGCAGGCAAGGTGTAAAAGCTGGTAAAGGCTGCGAATCTGATGGCCCTGACAGGGATCATTATATTGAAGTTCATCCGAGTGGCTTCATAAAAAAGCTCCTATAATAGTATGTTTTATTTAAGTCCTTGTTCCTTTCCTTATACCTGTTTCAATATACCTCATACCTGTACAGCTGTAATTTAACTTTCTGATGTTGTTCGTGGGGTCTCTGGAGAAAATGGCAAACGTTACAAATATCAGAGTTAAAAGCCAAGTGTTTGACAGTCATCCAGGCCTGCATCCAAGATATCAAAAGATTAAAAATATGTTTTTTTAAAAGTCTTCTCTATGACAGACTTGGGAAGAGATAACAAAAAGGCAGTCTGACCAAATAGGAAGTATTTTATGCATTCTGGAAATGAAGCTGATGAATCAAGCTTGCAAAAGCAAACAAGCCTCAACTGGGCTTATTTAAGCTTCCAAGCAGACACATGCAGTCGCTTCCGACTTTGGAGAAACAACAAACCAGAGATTACTACTATTTGCATATGGCAGTGCCTCGAGGATCAGACGCCCGCTGTGGGAACTGCTGTCAGGACATGCGGTGGGAAGGTGGCCCTCTCCTTCCAACATTTGTGATTCATTGGCCCAAACTCGCAGCAGATGCTGAGGTTGTGAACGTAGAGCATGATGCTTGCTCAGCACTGCCCATTCCTGGGCCTCAGTTACACTCAACAGCAAGGTCGAGACATTGTGAATGAGGTACAGTGAGATGTATATTAACCCAAGGACTCTTCTTTACACCTGTCTAAGCGTTGTCCTTGAAACAGAAAGGAACAGCCTCCTCTTGAGGAGGCCTATATTGACCGTATGGTCAAGAGGCAGCTAGTAAAACCTGCCTGGGCAGCTGAGACAGAAGGGATATGTGCACGTCCTGATGCTCCTGTCACCTGCAGGCCCCCTGCGCTAAGCCAAACCCTATGCCACCTTTAGGACCATCCTCGCTATTCCCTCTCCATGTACACCGTTTCACACCTAGTCTGCTTTTCTCTCTTTCCCCCTTCCCTCTTTTGTCTCCTGTCTAATTGATTCCAAGCTCATTCAGCTCCAGAATTAATTTAACTGCATGATACCATCACCAGGACAGGCTCAGCCAGCGTGAGCCCTGTGTGAAGGAGAAGGGGTGGGAGGTGAGGACAGCCTGCTGGCCAAATCCTCCTGCAACCAGGAGGTAAGCCCAGGGCCAGAGGCTTTGACACACCTGCGTGCCATCAGCTCTCTTGTGTACGTGTGGCATAGGAATGAAGTGAAACAGGAGTTTCTCTTTTCCTCCCCATTCTTTCCTCTTGCCTTCTTTTGTTGTGCCTGTCTGAAGAATAGGAATAATCTTCCAATCTGTAGCTGAGCCTCCTCGACTCCACATTGTTCTCTCTCTCTGCAAGGATGTCTGGCACCACCTGAAAGGCGGCTAAGCAAAGGGTTTTGCTTTTTTTGTTCCTTTTTAACAGTCCTCCAGCTAAAGCAAAAGGAACACTCAGATTCTTCAATAAAGGGGCCATGTAAATGCCTGGGTGAAATTAAAGTACTACAGATTATCAGAATGAAAAATACTATCTCTCAGGATGTCCTTCCTTTTGCTTCACTTGCTGATCTCAGTAGATTAGAGAAGGCTGAATGTCCTTTTCAAACTGCATCTATGCTAAAGCTGTATTGCTTAATTTTTAAGCTTTTCAGGGCATTTTCACTCTTAAAACTGCTACAAAGAATCAAATCAAACTACAGGCAACACATCTCAGTATCTAGACAAGGCCCACAGGGAGACGACAGGCCCTCGCGTGATATTCCAGAAACATTCCAGGAGTGACAAGCCAGCGCCAACCAAGTGCCCGGCATTATCTGGGGCTGAGGTAGTGCACAACTGTAGGTGCAGTCCCAGAAGAGAGAAAACCCAGAGTGTAAAACCCTCTGATTCCTGATCATCCCAAGTCCCTTTCCACCAAGGAGAATTTTCATTGCAGACAGATTCCTGCCGCCCCCTCCCTCTCCAGTTGGATGCGGCATTCTCCATTTCCTATATTTAACCACTGCTGCCCAGCAGCTGCTGCGTTTTTCCCCAGGAGCCGGTCAGCTGTGCGAATTCTAAGAAAAGTGTTTCAGAGCCAAACAGGTGCTGGATCCGGCCGACTCGCATCCTTCGGTGCCAAATGGCTGCAGGCTGCTACCCAGCTCTCTAGCACATACACTTTCAGGGCTACTTTGATTTACAGTTCTCTCGAGCTGGCTTCAATTTAGGTAGGCAGATCAACAAATCTGAGCACGTTTTCCCAGAAAGCTCCGAGAACCTAAGCTGCTAGTGAGGTCCATGAGTGTTCTTGTCTTCCCTTGGCACGTGTAGCTATGGCTTCCAGTTTGTCCCTACAGATCATAAATTTCAGAGAGTGCTGTCACAGAATCATAGAATCAGCATGGAAGGCAAGGGATCCTTGGGATGTCCTAAACTACATGTTTCGCACACAATTACCTGGGACTGTAAAAGAAAAAAATTCTGGTTCTTGTACCCTCTCTCTCCTATTTTTTTCCTGTTTTGACTGGATCTGTATTTATACACATATATATTTTAATATACATAAAATCTTTTAATGGTGACTTCTGTCCTTCAGCTGTTTTCCAGCACCTGCATGATATTTCCCATCACCGAGTGCCAGCAGCTGCTTCTCCAGCTGATTAAAAACATACATGGCTATGGTCCTCCTGGCCACCTCCACCACAGGAAGGCAGTGGCTCTGAGTAGCTGTTGGGTCCTGAGATGCTACACAGGGACAAATAAATCGTGTTTGTACACGAGGATCATTTTTATACAGGTATGTGAATCACCATATAGGGGTCAGAAAAATCTGAGGTCTGACAGTTCCTTCACAAAGGATTCCTGGAAGTCAAACTAGAGAAAAGGAATTTCCAGTGAGACTAAATATTTTGTTATTACTCAACCAGCTAACAATAAAGAGTGGTTTTAGGAAGGCGTATGTTTGAACAATTTGGAGCAGGCAAGATTCTCAGCACAAATCAGTGAAGGTTCATTGCTTTCATTACAGTGCTGATGGTTTACACCAACTGAAGGGCTGCCCACTGTGCATAATTTCTCTGGACCGGGGTGAAAAAGCCATTAGGTTACATGCTCTTTTAATTGCTAATGGAACAGCAATCAAGACTACTTCCAACCAGATTTTAAAATGATCTGGTTTGTGTTTAAAATCAGCAAGGCACTCGACTCTCATAACACCACTGAGGCAAGTTTTTATAGCACCAGTAGGTTACTCACAATAGGTAGTACGATGCCAGCCACAGCAGATTTAACATATGAGAAATGCTAACGAGTCTGTATTTTTTTTTGTTTGTTGTTGAGGTAAGAGTCTATCGTCATTTAATAAGGTGATGTTATTGCACACACTGACTGAAGCTCCTTCCGCATGGCTATAGATAGCTCCTGTACTTAAGGTGGACATTAATGCTAATTTACAATGAAATGCTGGCTGAATTACATATCATATCCCCACGAGACTGTAATGAACTCCCCATAATTAATGTTATTAATCACGGGCCTAGTGCAGGGGGCATGCATTTCATGTCAAAGGTTCTTATTAATAAACATTTCCATTTTCCCAGTTGATGAGAGCTAACAGCCTGCCAGGACTCTTTCTATCATTCAAACCCGTCTCGGCTTTATAGCCCGTAATAGAACTCAGCTCCATGCAGGTATCTTTTCTCTCAGACTTGGGGTGGTCAGCACTTTGCAGGAGTCACGGAACAACCTGCATGATGTATCAAAGCTGTGTTTGCACCGATACCATTCTACAATAAATCTGCATGGGGTCAGCAGGGCCCGAGAAGTGACCGCCACGTCCCCACGTGGTGAGACATGAAACGCTGCAGAGCTGACTCAAACGCCGTAGAAAAAGGAACTTCAGAACTGAGGTTCCACTTTGATTTTAACTCTTGCTGATACGCATGGGTCTGTGCAGTAAGTCAGCAGCCCAAAAATATCATGTCATCATGGCTGCACTCATTTCTGAGATCCAGTTTTGCTGTGGCCAACAGGTAACTTTTAACCTGCTATTAGCAAAATCTTTCAATGCCAGGAGCAGAACAAACCCCAGATCCTTTTCTCCCAGCTGCCTATAGTTTCATTCAGATGAGAACATTATTTTTTATCTAAAGATTTTTGCACTTTATCCTTCCTCTGGCTTCCTCCTTTTATTTTTTACTGGTGATGTGATGTTAAATAATAAAAATGTCTCTAAATTCTCTGTTCTTTTATGGAAAATCATAGTAGCTTCTGCTGAAGATAGCTCTAAACTTCACACCATTGACAAGATAATGGTTTCATTAGTGTGTACTTTGGGACCCCTAAGTTACGTACCCGTGGTACGGCTCCTGTGGAGCTGCTATGGTCTGCTGTGTTAATGCCTGCTTGGGGAGCCAAGAACCTACGGAGTCCAGAGTGGCTCTGTGTATCAAAACCTTTCCTTATATAAATATTTCACTTACAAGACTGATAAACACATCTTTTCTAGTCAAAGCTATTATTCCAACACAATTTCTACTCTGGACATAATTACACCTGCTTACAGGTGTGATCACTCCTTATTTTTCTTCTTTACTTCTTCCAAAATAAATTACTCTGTTATAAGCATCGTTTTAACAGTGTAATTTTATCTATTCTGAGAAAGTGTGCTCTTCACACTACACAGGTATAATTAATCCAAAACTTCGTTAGTTCTAACGGTCCTTTTAAGCACCTGGGTGCCAGTGATGGAAGAAATGCATCTTCTCAGTGCACAGACTGCAGAAGAACATCCAAGCTCTTACCTGAGTGGCAATAAAACAAACAAAGAAACAAACAAATTTCATTTCTGAGCTCTTTTTGTGTCTGCTATCCATCTTTATGATGCTATTTTTTCAGCAGCTGAGAAAGGCTGCTTGGCTCTGCTTCCCAGTTCTGGTTTAAATGAAGAGGGGCCCGCAGCTGAGAAACAGGAGAGCTCTGATCTCACGCCTGCTCTATCTGAGGAATCTGCCATGGCTGTTAACTGCTGGGACTCCTGCTTTGGCGCTGAAAGTGATCTGGCAGGATAAAAAAGCAGGGCTATGGTGCAGTGGAGACCAAGGAAGTGCAGTCATTTAGGCTGGGACTTCATTCTCACACAGTGTTAAAAGTGGCAGCTAAACCTCCTCTACAAGGACCCGCTGCTGACAACTGCTGTCACCCTCCTATAGCGCAAACTTCACAGCCAGAGCCTCCTTGCCTGGCGTTGCTCACCAACACAGTTTGCTTGGGAGTTTTTGGGGCTATTTGCAGCGTTTCGAACATTTAAACTGGCCGTTTTCTCTCCTTTCCGTCACGCTTCCAAAAAGCCATACAGGAAAATAATCTAAAATCTGCCAAAATGCACACAGAGGTTTGTAATCCATCATACGTCTCCCAAAATACCTTACTGAAATGAAAACCTGTTTATAAGAAGAAAAAAAAAGTCCAAATGTTGGCAAAGGAAAGTGTGAGAAAAGGGAGGGAAAGAGGAAACTGTGTGAAGATAAGTTGTGTCTTAAGAAGTACAACTGTCATTCCCTTTTTCCTTCCTTCTTTTATCTTGTCCTGTGGGCATGTGGGCTAATTAGCATGACTCCTTCAGGCCTTCCAGAGTATTACATAGGATTTATTACACACAACTCTTTGTTGCAAATTCTGCCTGTGAGGGAAGTAGCTGAATGAAAAAAAAATAAATTAGGAAAGTCGCAACTTTCAAAGTCTGACTTCTCCTGCTTTACTAGGAGCTAGCACCAGCTGTACAAGTCAATGAAAATTAACCTTCTCCCCCACCCCTTGGATATCCAGTAAACTCGGATTTGATCCGGATGTTCTGATTTCCACACAGCTAAAATGCAATCAAATGCTTGATTTTGGGGGATAGATTTGCTTAAATTGTATTAATTCACAAGGATAAACACAATTAGTAGAGCTCATTAGCTTGCAAAATGTAATTTATTTTCTTGAATATACCCATTTCCTTGGATGAAGAGCTCCATTAGCTTTATTATATTTGCAAAGTTTATATAAAAATCTAAACCATGGCAACAAAGAGAAAATTGTTACTACACAGTCACAGCAGTCACTTTTCTATGTTGAATAAGTTTGGCATTTATTTATATTTAAATGAGAATATCTACCACTATCAAGACCAGGATATGGGGCAAGTACTTATACAGAATATAATTAAAACTAATTCAAGCAACAAACGTGGCCTGAAATTAAAATACCCCACAACTTCTTTAACTGAAAAATGACTCAATGTTCTCCCTCAAAAACCCTGTTTATAATCGCTTAATTATCATAGCCAGCAATAATAAAGGGACTCAAGCCATTTACAGTCTCATAAGATGGGTCTGTACTCAGGCACGTCTGGTTTGCTTAGTGCTGTGCTTTAATTTCGCTGTAATATAAAGGCTAGAGAGTGGAGAAAATGAATACATGGCAAAGTACCTGTCATTACTTGTATCATATCACTGAGGTATTCCAAATGCACAATATATGAAAGCGGCCAGTGCAATTTTCATACTGTTATCATTTTTGATATTATACTGTCTAAAAGCAGTGACACACAAAAGAAATGCTTTTATCATTTTCAATGTGAGAATGATACTAATTACATCATCTGTCATCATTATACAGCTAAACAAAACTTTTCTTTCATAGAAAACTGCCATTTAGCAAATTAACGGGTAATGACCCATAATATACAGAAGATTGAAATTTGGGAATTACATTCACATTAGTTTGTTTTCTGCTTTCCCCTCAATTTTATTCCCTGACATCAAGAAAAGGAAGAGAGATGGAGAATTTCTCCAACTATCTAATTTGCCAATAGCCCTACTGTCCTTTGGGAAATCGGTGCAGGATCATCTCTGCCCATATCAATGCATAGTTTGGTTCTACTTAGTGATACAGACTGCCTGCCAAGCCAGGAAAAGCCAGATGTTAGTATACTGATACACACACACACACACAAAAAAAAAACAAACCAAAAAAAAAAAAAAAACAAACAGGGACCAGATTTTTCAACATCAGACACGAAACAATGAGCCTGCATTTGCTTGCAAATGATGGATGGCTGCTTGGAAACCAGGTACTAGAACATGTGTTGACTCCTCAAGACTGAGCAGGTCACATAAGATCATAGACTCATAAAATTATTAAGGTTAGAAAAGAATTCCAAGATCATGTGGTCCAACTATCCCCCTAACACCCAATGTCACCCACTAAAACATGTCCCCAAGCACCACGTCCAACCTTTCCTTGAACACCCCCAGGGACGGTGACTCTACCACCTCCCTGGGCAAACCATCCCAATGCCTGACTGCTCTTTCTGAGAAGAAATGTCTCCTCATTTCCAACCTAAACCTCCTAAACCTGGCACAACTTGAGGCCGTTCCCTCTAGTCCTGTCACTAGTTACCTGTGAGAAGAGGCCGACCCCCAGCTCCCCACAACTTCCTTTCAGGTAGCTGCAGAGAGCAATAAGGTCTCCCCTGAGCCTCCTCTGCTCCAGACTAAACACCCCCAGTGCCCTCAGCCGCTCCTCACAGGACTTGTGTTCCAAGCCCTTCACCAGCTTCAAAGCCCTGCTCTAGACACGCTCCAAGGCCTCGATGTCCTTCTTGTACCGAGGGGCTCAAAACTGAGCACAGTACTTGAGGTACTGATGGCATGAAGGAGGCACCTGGCATGCTCCCAGAGGAGCCCAGCAGCGGTACCGACACATGGGAGGCCAGGCAGGTGAACAGCCCCTCCAACGGCCCTCCTGTTACCCAGATGTTAGTTTGGGCCTGGTAGAGCACGTCAATGAGCTGTACTGAGGGACACATTCGAGTGACACTATTTGAAAGAGAGATCTGTGGGGATTACAAAAGGAACTAACCAGTGGGGGTGAGCCCTTAATTGAAAAACCCATGCTTTTGGGCAAGAAGAAGAAAAAAGACTTCATTTTTCTTCGTATCTGGCCATGCTATGTTCCTCAGCATACAAGCAGAAATAAAATGTAGAGCATTGCATGGATTATAATACAGATTTCAGGCATGATGCACTGACAACCAAGACAATATAGCTAATACATCCAACTCCAGAAAGGCACATTTTAGCCAGACTTGCCCAGGCTACACTGTTGTGGCCCACATCAGCTATTTCCTTTCATCATGTACAAACTACAACACAAACAAAATAAAAAATAAAAGGCAATTGTCAGGGTGAATTAAGAATAAAAATAATGGCAATGACCAGTGAATTTGCTATTCATTAGCCATGTCAGCAGATGTTTCAGCCATCATTAGGTGCTTCAGATAGCCAGGAAGAGTCACTGAGCATTTGGCCTTTAATTCTCATTGTCCACATTGGCGTGTTTAGGACTTTTCCCTTGCCCATAAGATGATTTCCTGGCTTACAGGGAAATTCTGAACTTAATGCATCTGTAAAGTAAGGAGAAGTTCTCAGTTCCAATTTATCATTGTTAAAGTGGATTAAAGGATTTTTTATTAGTAACACTTAGAGCTCACTTGTTCGTGTACCTGGAGACTTCTACCAGAGGAAGTCTTCCCCAGCAGACAGCCTGGTCAAATCAAAAGCTGAAAATGAGCGTGTGATGAGCGCACTACACAGGCTGATGAGGACCGTGATGAGCTGGGAATTAGTGAGGAAACCTTTGAGAAAAGACCAAGAGCTGGTGGAAGCAGTATACATGGCACTTTTTTTCTGAGTCACTGCAAAACTACAAAGCTCAAGTATCCGGCGGGACATTGCATTACTGCAAGTGATGTCTCCTGAATGAGGAATCTTATAGCTTCTTGCCTCTTAAACCTCTCAGTAGGCCATTAAACAGTGCAAGATAGTATGAGAAATTATGTGAGATAAGAGTATAAATAACACTTTAATAAACCAAGTCAAAACTGTTGGTAATATATGCCCAACTTAGCTTTAGTTATGCCAATGAAAATAATGACAGGTAAAACATTGGATGCATGACATACAGAAGTAGCCGTCCAAGGGCAGATGAGAAAAGCCAACTTGATCACAAATGGGGACTAGATTGTTTGCTTACCTCTCCTAGATAAACAAGGTTTAGTGTTAGTAAGAGGTAAATATTATATTAATGCTAGATAACTTTTAAACCTGTAATATCAGAATGTCCACTTAATACATCAGCTGTAAAATACAGGGGTTGTACTTTGTGATACTGTACTTCTGACAGTGAAGTAAGTGTTAACCCTAAGGTGTCCATCTTCTGAGACTCTTGACCCTTCTTCTGAAACTTAGGATGGGATCAGGTTATGATAAGATGTTTAAACTCAAGTGCAATCAAGTCATTTAGGTGTCTGAACTCCTACAACATCTGTGGAAATCTGATCAGTGCAGCCAACGGAGCCAAGAGTGATTCAGGTGGGCAGCCAGTTTCAACTGGGTTCAGCAACTGGCATGCTGGTTACTAACACTGCCTGATGCTCTGGGATAGCCGAGACACCTAAAAGCAGCCAGCACCTATGGAAAAGTTGTGCCCTGCCAGTACCAGGAGACCAGATAAGACGTACTGCAGGCCTAGGATAAACATGGCCCTAACTGCCCATGTTTATGTGACTGGATAACATGCCTACTTCCTAAATTTAGGAAAGTTAGGGAAGAAATCTTACCTAAAAGACTTGACTACCAGCTGGGGTTCTTTAAAGTAATACTTCAGTTTTTAATATAAATAATCCTTCTTTCTCATTTACTAACCACATAGTAACATTCAACAATGTCATCATGTCTTTTCCTTATTACAGTGATCTTTTTAACATATTCCACTGTGCATTTAAGATTTTAAGTAAATGTCTCTGCATCTCGGGAGGTAGGTTCCTTGAACTCTCTTGGTTGTGAGTTCATGGCTGACAGACAGCTACAAACCCAGCCAAACGCTATCTCATTTTTCTTCCCTCCAAACTTAAAATATTAATTTCAGTGTCTTGGCGTAGTTCCACACTATGTAATTATAATCTAGATCCAGACTGCGTAATTATAATTTACATCCTTAAAGCACCCTCTCTTCTTTCATTTGGATGCAATATGGCTACCCCTTTTTCTGCCACAAACACACAGTGTGGTCCCAACTCTGCTCTAGGGATGGCTACCTCCCACTGCAGCGTGAAGCTATCTTAAAAAGCCAATATTGCTTTCAGCAGGTTCAAAGTGGTAGGAACCAGCCCATGTCACCAACTCGTTTAATAAATGCACTTTGCAAATAGGCTCCTATTCTCAACTGTCTATTAGAACATATTTTGGTATTTAGGATGTGCCTTCTTAATAGGTTTAGACACTATTTCTAGACAGTTATATAGATCTTTGGTGCATAAATAATAACTAATGACTTTACTGTGCTGAAACAATTTTCTAGATTTCCAGCCCTTCTCCAGTTTTTTTTTTTTTTTTTTTTTTTTTTAATCAGTCTCAAGAAATACCAAATCTTACTGAAGTACTGAATCTGTCACTGCAACATCCAAGAATCTGGACAAAAATATATGCTAAAATCACTTCCTGGGTTTGATAAAATTCTTGATTTAATTTACCCTTAAAGCCAAGTGATGTTCTCAGCATTGCTTTATCACACTGCAAGTGAATTAAAGCATCTCTGACTGATAACACCTAAATTCACTTGCTTCCACTGCACATGATTTGCCTATATGGCAGTTCTGAGAGAGGGAAAAAAAGTAAAACAGTAATGTCTTATCCAAAGGCATAAGTGGCACTTCCAGGGAAGAGCTGTGGAGCTGATTTAAGTTCTCACAGAAGAAAATCTTGCTGGTGTAAGATTTTATCAGGTTGCTCTTGTAACGTACTCCATTTCTGGACATGAGTAGCAGCTGTCCTTGAATAACTAATCCTTGGGCAGCATGTCAAATTTGCTTTTACCATTCTAGCAATTAAAATGCATGCAGAAAAGTGTTATTCTGGAGCTGAAGGAATGTGAGCTACATTTATGCAAACGAAAGAGTATTCTAAATATTTCTTATCTTCAGCGTTAAATATCTGCATGCGCTTGAAACTGAAATCACTTGACAGATTCATGCTGGAGGTACCTGCCATCCATCTAGCTGAAGCTCTGAAATGCTTCTGCAAAGTGTTTTTCTATTTGGATGCTCAATGTGGCTTCCAAATCAGGGCTCTAACCACCCTACAGAAGTATAAAAAACCCTCAAAGAAGTGCACTGCTCATAAAACAGCACAGTTTGGCCATGACAGGAGTATATCTAGCAGAAAAACATCTAAACCCCAGCAAATTCAGCCATCTAGAAAATTCACATCTGTAACAAAGTCTGCACAGCATGCAGGAAAAGAGCAGAATTTCCTATTTCCTAGGTTACAGGCAATAGGAGGCTACTGGCACTGCTCCTCCATCTGTTTTCCACAGGATGGTAGTGTTTTGTGCAAAATGCTCCTTGTTTTAAAGAGCATCCACAGCTTGGGGATGAAAGGAACATTTATGTTTTCACTCACGAGGAAAAGGTCACACAGAGGAGCGGGGCTTGATGTTGGATTTGGATCCCCCTATAAATCAGCCAGACTGAGCACGAGTGTCAGCCCATGATCCTCTTAAGGATCTTCAGTTTTAGCCAGTTTTGTGTTTTTCATATCATCTTCCTCATCTTCACCCAAATACTTTAGTGACTGATGGACAAAACATACTTTGTTTTCCTCTGAAACATCAGAGGACTCACAAAAAAAACGTAATGTTCTCTTCAATCCTACATTCTTGTTTTTTGATGTTGCAATGCCACCGAGCAGATCTTTGCAGTCTTCAGGCAAACCCTCCAAACTCCATTTCAGCTCCTTGGAAAGTGTAACAGTCATACTGTGGAAACATGATTAGATACCTTGTACCTTGTCTAGCCAAATGCATCAGACTTAATTGTGTACACATAGGTATACATATATATATTTATGTGTTGATACATACACACATATATATACTGCTGTCTATACTCCTGATCAAACCCTTTTCTTGAACCTCCTGATTTTTTCAGCAGTCCAAGTATTTTTCTAGTGCAGTAGCAATCCTGTACAACATTACATGCTGTAATTTTCTGAACAGATTCTGACAAAACTTTGTCACCCTTACTTGCCCTTCTGAATCATGGAGGTTTTCTCTATGTGTAATCATTCCTGCAAGCCTATGTACCTCCTTCTTAGTACTGATTTCACCTGGTGATATTTTCCAGAATAACTTGTCTGGGAATCTGATGTCATGATTTGTAAATATTAACATGGAGTGATATACAAATACCTTGTTATCCTCACTTAGTATGGCTAGAAACCTGAATATACACAGAACAGAAAACAGACCAAATACAAGAAGCTTGAACATCCTACTGTGTGGAAAGAACTCAGTAACGGATCTGTGACAAAGCACAGAAATACAACATCCAGAAATATGTATGTCTATTGCTGGGAAGAATTTTCTTATATGAGCTATTCAAGTTGCGGCCTGAATAACTTTGTACTTAAGGAAACAAAACAAAACAAGGAAAAGAAATCATTGATACAAGTGCTTTCTAATTTACAAAATACAAATCCTTCCTTTCCTCATAGTTTGCATCATGTAAACATAGAAGACATCTGAAACAAGCAGACTGGTGGGATGTTACGCCAAACCTAATTTCCTGACAGTTATTCCTCCTTTTAATTCAGCAGAAGTCCTTGTGTCTTTTGTCTTACAAAGTATGATCAGTTATTTAAAGATAAACATTTTTTTTTTTTTTTTTTTGATTTATGTTTATAAAGCACTTTGAAGATGCAAGGTGTTATGCAAGTCCCATGTTGTTACTATTATTGACTGCAGCTCAAACCCAGCTTCACCGTGGGATAGCAGAACTTATCATCTGCAATCTCAAGGCACAGCAGGGTAAGAAAAGTTGCTATTTGGAAATGTTTGTATTTTGCAAATCTGCTTAGACTTTTTTTTTTTTTTTAACCCAATATGGGATAGGATGATTCTTATGTGGAATGCAACAAGCGAAATTATTCTTCTTCATTCAGAGTTCATCAACTGCTCCAGTGAAGACTGCCAATTATAAAAAAAAATGCATTTCTACTTTCTTGTAGGGAAACCAAAAGAGCCCCAATCTCTGTTGATTTTCTGCAGCAGATGTAACTTGACTCTGTTTTTAAATCAATGACAGCAAAAGAAGTAGAAGTATCCAGTGTGAGGAGGAAATCTTAGTGAGAAATTCAAAAGCCAAACTTGTGGAAATATGGTTCTGAGGTGGCTCCAGGAACATGAGGACTATGTGAAAGGAAAATAATATTTGAAAGGAGAGACAAAAGTTGCATCCAAATATATGTCAGGAGATGAACAAGACAGAGGATCAAAGCAAGACAAGACCAGAGAAATCAGAAAATAAACATAAGAGGTTCTGAAGGGAGAACAGGGACACCACAAGTGTTTTGGAAGGCAGTTGAGTGAGCAACTTTCAGAACATCCAAATGCAGTTCCAGCTCTCTGCGAGTGGTTTTTGGAACAGGATTTGGATGGATGGATGAACAGGTAGCCAGCCTAGAAAATGAGAGAGAAGGAGATTGCTTTAATTATACCATACATTGCATTGGTTCATTACCTGTTTACATTCAAAAACTTTGCTGCTCACTTATTCTGTGCCAAAAGGCAGCCTAGATTTTGGGTATCAACTGGTCCCTGAGAAAATTTGTACTTTGTGAGTATAGTGTTGTGTGGAGACAAAACAGTAATTCAACAGAACTCAGCCCTGCCTCCTCTCAGACCTACTTTGAATGCATTTAGTGGACACTGTCATGTTAAGAAGCCACGTTCTAAGCAAAGCATGTCTTAGAGTGGGAAGAAAGTGTATGCAATGTTTCAAGACATCTTCAAATGTATTATTGTCTAATTACCTAAAGGCACCTGCAAGTGATGACACAAAATCATTTAAGAGAATAAAATCAAAATTCTCTAGCTCTGTACTTTCAAGAACAGATGAACTAAAGTTGCCAACCTAGCATTTATTAAAAAAAAAACAGGTATCAATATAAGCACCATGGAGCAGATGAGTTTTAAGAGTAGTTTCAGTTTTTAATGCATTTTAGCATCCCTGTACTTTTTTTTTTTTTTTTTTACAATAACCCTTATCACATATTGGTAGTGGTAAGAGGCTCCTGCTCCAGTTGAAACTTGGAAATCTCAAGTCACTCACACACTGAGAACTGTCAATCAAAGGAGAATTCAATGACCTTCTTTATGCTGTACGTTTAGCGAGGTAATGTTCTAGGACTATTACAAATCCTCTTTGACTCTTCAGTGCACTAAATCATTGTCTGTCATGACCTGACCAATAGTGGCATTAAAAGACAGGGCAGGAATTACTGAAAATACTCCGTCTGGAACACAAAAAGGTGGAATGTATTTCAGTCTCACTCAGATGATGACTCAGATAGCCTCATCAATTTTGCTACTCCATTTCTGATGGCAGAAAACTGTAATTAATATTGAAAAACATTTTAAATTAGAGGACCTGTTCACACAGTTTCCTTATTTTATTACTGCAGGTGAACATGCTAAAACATGAGCCAGCAATGTGCCCTTGTAACAAAGAAGGCTAACTGTAGTGTGGGCTGCCTTAGGCCAAGTATTCGAGGCCATCAGGTCGAGGGAAGCGATCCATCTCTTCTACTTAACACTGGTGAAACCACCAGTGGACGCTGGTGAAACCGTGTCCAGTTCTAAGTTCTCCAATGTGAAATACCTGGACATACTGGAGGGAGTCCAATGAAGAGCCATGAAGATGATGAAGGGCCTGAAACATCTCTTTTATGAGGAGAGGCTGAGGAAGCTGGGACTGCAGCCTAGAGAAGAGAAGGCTCGGAGGAGATCTTAAAAATGTATATAAATAGCTGAAGGGAGGGTGCAGTGAGGACAGAACCAAGCTCTCCAGTGCCAGGACAAGGGGCAAGGGGCACAAATTCAAACACAGGAGATTCCTGCTAAACACCAGGAAGTGATTCTGTGCTGTGTGGGTGGTGGAGCCCAGAGAGGTTGTGGAGTCTTCTCCTTGGAGACCTTCACAAGTCACCTGGACATGGTCCTGGGCACCCTGCTCTGGGTGGCCCTGCTGGAGCAGGGGCTGGACCAGATGGACCCAGAGGTCCCTTCCACCTCAACTGTTCTATCATTCTGTGATTCTGTGAACAATTACATGTCATTAGCAAGGTGAGCCTACAAATGATCACTAGTTGTTTGTATCTCGACACTATTCAGGCTGCCCCATAAAATGAAGACTATCTTAAGGAAAATGCAGTAAGAAGCACATACTATGCTGATAGACCTCCATGCTGACCTAACTATCCTACAAGAAATAAGACACAAAATGCACATTTCTATTGTAGGCTTCCTTGCCTGCAACTATATACATATATCTATATCTATATACTTGCACACAGACATATGGTAATATTTAATATACAAATTTAGGTGTGTAATCTGTTTGTTTCTCTATATGTATAGATACAAAGATAGAGGAGATTTTCCTAAGGTTACATAGGCCATGTATTCTGGTGCAAGGCTGAGAACTGAAAACAAACTTTCTAAAGCCTTTATCACACCATATCCTTTAGTAAATGTCATTAGGATTCAAAATGCTAGTTTGAACTTTGAATTTCCCTGCCCTCCTCTTGCATTAATGTGCAAAACTACGTACGCTCACTGAATTGCAGGTCAAGCTGAAGTCCCTTTGAAAATTCAACCTTTTGTGAAAAAAAGTTGATGGTTATTGAAGAAATGTTGTTGTCTGCCTTGTTACTATTCATGATTAAGGAAAGTAAATATTGTCTGAAGTCTAATGAGAATTCCAATGCAATAAAGTCAAGTGTGAAAGGTGCAATCAATAAGTGATGATGTAACAGTATTTGTTTGTAGTTTTGCTACTGTTTAGTTTATGGTATTTGGTGATGCTTGAAAATGAAGTGTTAAGAAATTAGTGTTACAAGGACTAACATTCAGATTTTATTTCTGATACTGTTATGTTTCTACAGTCATTACAGTATGAACACTAATTAGCATCTGATTTTGTTTCCCACTAGTTAAGGACTGCAAACCAAAAAAACTAAAGAAGAAATAATACTATGGAAACAAACATCAATGTTATCCATGAACATCCATAAATTAAAATATCCATGACTAGTTTTACACTGCAGGAGAAAGTACTGCAATAAAAATATTTTTTCTCATTTTCTGATTTTGCACCCATGCATCAAGGTAGATTGAATTTATGAAGAAAGTCTCTTTCCAGGCATATGACAGATCTCAGAGTTGAAGCCGAACCATTTGTGTCTTACACACAGCAGGGCTATCAACCAGGGGTCCAATTTTGGATTTCCTACAAATCTTGGATATAAAGAACCCTACTGCCCTATAAAATAGTCAAGGACTACATCTCAGATAATCAGTTATTCCGTCAAGAGTACCACTCAATTTTAGTCCTTTATCACGCATTAACTTTTCTCCATCTTGGCTCAGATGGACTGGCAGGCATGTAGACGTTGCCCTCTATTACTGCGCCATGACGTGGGGTACTAGCACGGTGTGTTAGAAACTGAAGGGACAGTTTCTCACCCTCTTTCCTCTGCAGGCACCTTGGGCAAGTGCAACTTTTGCTGGCACATCATGTAGCCTGAAGATACTGAAATCATGTTTGAATATTCTTCGCCGCTCAATATTTTCTAAAGAAACCACATAAAAATTTGGCTATGGGAACTTCAATGGATGTTCACTGAAAATCTTCACAAGGGAATATCTTCAAAAGGGCCATTACAGTCTAAACCAGAGACTTCTCAAAACTGGTGTTGATTGTGTATGGTAAAAGATCCCATGCATTTTATAAGGCAGCTCCACAGTACATCACACATTGCTAAAAGCAATAATTACTTTGAAACATTATTTATGTCTCTCGTAATGTAGCTGTTTTATAAATTCACTAAGTAAATGGATCATGCAGCTAAACTTAATGTTCATGTTTAACATATTATAGAAGCAATAAAGAATCCTATTGTAGAATATCACCCATCCAGACCAAGAAGATTCTGTAACCCACGCAAAAAAATCTTGTGAGTAGTTTCAATGGAATTAGGTGAGAATTAGCTGTGACACAGTAAAGAGAATGGCATATCTGTTTTATACCATGTTTCTTGTTACAAAAATAAATTATTTGCAAAGCCACAGAAATGACTTGACTCTTTCAGCCATGTAAACGAGATCTCTTGACCTATTGCAAATGAAACAGCATACTAGCTGTGCCTTTAACTTTTGGCAATGTATTTGTTTACTTTCATTTAGAGGCAGCCAAGTAAGAAACCTCGCTCTGAATGCACACAGTGTAATACAGCCCCAACATATACAAAACCAAATGAAAAATAAGTATGGGAAATAAAGCATGATGTTTCAAACCAGGTCCCTAATAAAGTCTAAAAATATAAGAAATCCTATCATATTAACTAGCAAGTACTGCTCTTTCACTTAAGGGATAGTCAGGTAATTATTCAAACCTGTACAAGACTGGATTGTCAAGTCAAATAATAATACTGAGTATCTCAGGATAATGAGATAGATCTTAGGGCCATTAGCAGTGGCTCCTATTATAATAGTGGCCAAGATTCCTCAAGAAAGAAAGAGAATATATTTAAATGAAACTAGCAGAGAACTAGTTTGAACTTGTATATTTGAACAGCTCAGCACTTTCTTATAGCCTCCATTTCTTCCCAGAGAGAAAGCTGTCTATCATGTAAGACTGTGAAATCAGTTGGGCTTTAGAGGCTGAAATCCCAAAGGGCAAAAATTAAAACAACCAAAAAAAATTTGAAAACTGAATCACAATGAAATTCGTGATGTTTATATTAAGAATCTTATCCTAGCAAGGTTTTAAGGTCTGGTTAGACACCTAGTTGTCTGCTCTGTCCTGATTCTTTCCCTCTCCTTTGAAGGTTGTTTAAAAAGCAACAAAGTCCAACTTGTATCTTCTCTGACATTAGCTCTGACTAGAGGAATTATAGCTTTAGAATTACAAGCTTTTAAGACTTAGGAGGAGATGACTTTTTCATTATAAGTCCCGCTTATGAGACATTTGTATATGCACGCTCATTATCTTATGTTTGTTTTTAACTGCTACAGGACCAGGAATAACTCAAAAGCTGGTGGTCATAAATAGAGAAGCTAGCAAATCCCTGGGAAAACAGCTGTCTAGCTTGCAATTTATGAGGTAAAGTCTGGTTAGTATGTCAGCAGTTGTCATGGATTAGAAATACGGCTCGTTTCAATATTCTCCTTATAAGCCTCTCCTAGGTACAAAGGTTTCCAAACACCAGACCAGAGCTAGGTCTGGCATGCCCAGCATATTTGTTAACTCTCTCCCTCACCTTAACAAACACCTTGTGGGCTGACTGCTGCCTCTCACACTGTCAAGAGAAGCTCCATTTCCCGAGTGCTCAGTGGCACGCGGACAATCAGACTGGACTAGGGTTTACCACAGTTTAAGCAAGAATGCTGATTAAGATGTTGCAAATCAAATATTAAAAGACTGATTAAATATTTTACGATCTTCTTACTTAGACTCTGACTTGAAGTTTGGTTCAGCTGCTAGCCAGAGATACGCTGAAGGTTAATTGATGGAGGAAGAGTACGTAACAGCTGATGTTACTGGCCCGAAGTATGCAAGGCATTTAAGAGTATTCCTCACCTCGAGTGTGCAGTCACTGACATGCTCATTTGTCTCACTAGGTTAGCGTCACTAGGGCTCAGATATGTGATCAAATTACCACAGTGAAAGTGGTTTAGGCTTATGTGTTTTTCCTTGTATTGTATATTCGCACGTCTCCAATGACACCAAGTAATCCTTTAAATTGTGTTAATTTGATCATGTATCCAAGTATCCAGTGCAGTAAATTGGGATAGGTGGCTAAGAAAAGTGGAGATGACGCCTTTAGAAGACGAATAGCTTCCATGGAGAGAAGAGACATCCAGCAGCTCAGTCTACCAGGGTTAGAGTGTGAATCTCTGCCCTTTTTCCTTCGACAAAACCCAGGTTTTGTAACTTATAAACCTGACTTGACAAATTGCTTTTGAGCATTTTCATTTCTTTCAAAGGGAAATAATTAACAAAACTCTTAAAAAAGCAACTGTTGGTAAATTTTTGGCTACCTGCCTGGGCTCATATTACTTAAAGCCCATCTAGATCTTAAAGAGAAGAAAAATCCAGCAGATCACCATCCTGCAGGTGTTCTAGTAATATTCAGGGTTCAAAGTTGAGAATTTAAAAGCAGTTCATATAGTTTGCTTTAGAAAAGTACTCTGAGCTTTTGTCTTAACTCCTTTTAGATAGACATTTGGTAAAGATTTGCACATACCAAAGTACAATTTATGTAATGAGCAGGAAGAGTTATTGGACTAATCATTTTTAATAGAGATTCCTTGTCTTTAATACAGAGCCACACAACAGAACTTAATAGCTTGTGGCAAGTAAATAATTTACACATGGATTGTGTCTGAATACAAATGTATACATAAAATATCACAGACTTAATGAAGCCTTTGGGGTGTATTTTTTTTAAATCAATTTAATTGATTTTGCTGATAGGTCTGCATTTATATTTTTTGTAAGTTGCATTTTACTTTACCTTCACAAGTGGCACAGTCATGATTTTTAAGGGAGCAGGGAAAACTACACAAATGAAATTAGAAACTAAGTGCACAGACAGCAGGTATTTTTAAAGTGTCTAGGGTAAGACACTCGGAAATAACACTTCACCACGACCCGACAACGTGGCTCATTTAGAAACTACTTATCAGAAAAGGTCAACCTTTCAGTAATGCTCCTGACAATTCATGGTGTTTTGTGGCATTTGAGCCCAGTGAAGCTGGTAATGAAGAGTTCTACCCTAACGCTGAACATTTTGGGTTGTTCAGCTTCAGTCAATAGGGTTGCTTGCGTTTGGTTTGGGCTCTGAAGTGGGGGAGAAGGCAACAGCTGAAAAAGTTTAGTGTCGTGACTAATGCACAACTGGGGCCAAAAGGAAAGTGGCCTGCTGTATACATAAGCTATACATACATAAGCATACATTAAACTGTAAACATACAGTTTAATAGGAGGCATGGGATGATGGCTGCCTAATGTGTCTCTATACCAGCTTATTTGATAGGCCCTGAAAGCTCTTTTTCCCTATAAAAGCTACCTGAAGTTCGTCCCCCCTCCTTCTAAAGCGCTACTTTTCATCATCATTAATTCATCACAGCTATGCATTACAGAAAAGCCCAGAGACAGATGCTGGAGCCGGGCGGGTGGGCCCAAGGAGTGCGGTGGGGAGCCCTGGGCGGCCACCATTCCTCAGCCCTGCCGCCGTCCGTGCCCGCGCGCCCCGCGGGACCGAGCCGGCCCGCCTTACCTTTGGGGTGCCAGGGGTCCGTGAACTCGTACTTCCCCACGCCGATTGTCCGCAGCATCTGCACCCTGTTGGTGTTGTCCGGGCCCCCCGCCGTGTTGGGGGGCAGCGGGGCGGCCGCCTGCCCGTTGGTAGTGGGCGCGCTGCTGGGCAGAGCGGCCGAGGGCAGGGCTGGCGGCGGCGGCGGCAGCATGGGACAAGCCAGGTGGCCATTGCCCACCGCCCCGGGGCCCGGGTGGGCCACTGGGCCCACGCCGCTCATGGAGGACATGCTGAGGGGCTGGCTGTTGGTGTACAAGGGCTGGCTCTGGAGGTTGACCACCATGTTGCTGAGGGGCTGGGAGGGCTGCGGCTGGAGCTGGTAGTGAGCCGGCATCAGCGGGAGCTGGGGGGTGACGTGCGGAGGGAGGGAAGGCGTGACGCCGATGACAGGGGCCTGGACGTTGGCGGCTGGGCTGAAGGTGGGCGGCTGCGTCATCCCGTAGGAGTGGGTGATGAGGGCGGGCTGGCTGCCGGCCGCCACCGTGGTGACCCAGGGAGCTGCACCTGCGGCATGAAGGAAGGCTGGCAATGGCGGTGGGCTCGGCACCGGGGGGGGGACCAGAACAAAACCACCCCAAGCCTGCCCGTCACGCTCCTGTGTCTGCCCGAAGCACCACTGAGCCACGCTCTTATCCTTCACAGTGTCGAAAGTGGCTCGGGATCTGGAACTCTTCCAACCCAATAAGTGCATAAAATTGCTACAGCGATGTGAGTGCAATTGTTAAAATACTCATCAGGTGACATGCAGCATGTTTACGGTTTTATGTGTTTTGCGCTTTACGCAGCTTAAGCACACGCTTCCAAGAAAATTAACCTCTTTCCCCACCGTGCTTTCATGGCTCTCTGACAAACACTCTGTGTGTATAATAATGGTGCTCCAGCCACTACAAAGAGATTGTAATTAGGTGTCTGGCATAGTAGCACAATGTATGATATGTGTCTGGAAGCTGGAAATCATTTCAGGTAGTTCTGGACATAAAAGAGGTCTTAAAGTATTACAGAGTGCCTTTTACTCTAGTGAAGGCAAAGAAGGAAGGAAAAAAAAAAACACTTTAATGAACTTGCAGGCATCTTAATACATTTATATTAGCCCCAGTACAGAAGAAACTTGAGGGGTCTTTACAATGAGAGAAAAACCCTGCTAAAGAATACAGAAAGGGCTCACAATGAAGTCTAATTTACAGAGGTAAATGGGGACAGCGCATTGAATTTGCTTTGAATGACTTTCCCTTGTTGAATTACAAATAAGATTAAAAACATACCTGGGTTTTCATTCTCCCTCATCTGTTTAGAGGGTGGCTCATCAGTGTCCCAGGGTGTAGACTGATTGATGGGTGTCTGTCCCCACCTAACGCTGGTTGCAAGTCCTTGAGGCTGATTTTCAGTCTTGGAAATGCAAGGTGCCTACCAGAGAGAGAGAAAATACAAAATAAAAGTGTTAAGATTAATTTGGAATAAACACCATTTCTCATAACTAGTAGCTTGCTTGTTTGTTTGTTACATTCCAAGAGGATATCTTTAAATATCATTTTCCTCTAGGCTTGCATGGCATATCTGTATGGAAAATACAATATTTAAAAATATATATATTTCTGGAAATTTAATAGAGCCACCATTAAAAAAAAAACAAACACAAAACCAAGTATTTTCAGAAATAAGTTGTTTCTTTTGCCTTGAAAATAAATAAATAAACAAACATGCATGGTAATATCCATTCAGACAGTCACAGCTTATCTAAAATGGGACAATCTTGTGTTTGCTCAGTCTCTTCCAAAAATGGTGAGTTTTGTTTACCAGAAGGCAGGAAAAGAGCGACTTGTTTACAACTGTAGGACAAATTACTGTAGAACAGTAAAGAGAAGTCTCAGTATTTACTGTCTGTCAACCCCTAAAATTGAATGCCAATAAAAAAAGCAGTGTAACCGCCACTGGCCGCTAAAGTGGGTATGTTGGCAGTTCTTCAGAGATGTTAGAATAACTGTAAAGTAGGGGAAGGATTGGGGCTGACTAATCATCAAGGGGTCTGTGATCTGAAAAAGATTTGTAGATAAAGAAACTATCACATGGATTGAAATGCTAAACCAGCCAGCCTCCTTCAACCCCCCCGCCCCCACCAGCAATTCCAGGGGTTCTTCCCAAACAGCCATGCCTTTGTGGAGAAAAGGCTTATAGAAAATGAGGGTGCTCTAACAGGTCTCATTTATTTGACTTGGCAGTATATTTCATTGCTAGAAGATTAGAAGTTTTTTTTTGTTTGTTTGTTTTTACTGGTGTCAGAACCCCTAAACCAAGAAAACGGAACCAGCTGCCCATTGCTGAATGAGTAGTGAGGATTGAAGCCATAAAGAATAGGAGGCCAGTCTGAGCGATCGCTTGTTTGCCTTACATCTGGGAAGTAATTTAGCTCCGAGATGGAGGTACAGAGGCTCCATAAATGCCCTGGGTCACGTTGCACCAATGAAATCTCTGTCAATACCACTGGCTTTCTTTTCCCATTACTAGTACTTCAATCACTGCATGAAAAAATTCATTAACAGACCCACTTCTGCCCTCTGCAACTACATGCGTACCTTTCCCAAGTCCATCTGTCATTCCTCACCTCTTTAAATCCATTGGAGGTGCTGGCTCTCCTCCACTCAGCGGCTTCCTCCTGTCCTCCCTTCTGCCCCCACCACCACCTTTCCTAGCTCTTCTGCTCTGCTCCAACACTCCCTCCTTCATCCAAATGCCTCCGACATCTCCTATCACACATTCCTTTTCTACCTGAGATTTATCCTTCCTGGGCTGTGGCAATCAGGAGATCTGGGTGCAGACCTTGATGGAGGATAGGGCTTTTGCAGTGCTGCTGTCTTTGCTGCCAGAAGCCACAGTGGAAATATTTTCCTTTTAATGTTTCAATTTTAATAAAATATATTTTGTTAAATGCAGATGGTCACGGGGAAATGTAATTCTTAATGTCTTTTTTTCTAAGGAATCCTGAAATGAGAATTTTCACATTGTGTCCAAATTAATGTTCTTCTTCTTCTTTTTTTTTTTTTTTTTATTCAAAACATGACAATTTATCCTTTTCCTCTTTTTTCCTATCTTTACTTCAACCTCTCCATTGCTTTTTTTCCACTCTATTGGCACCAAGGACAATGATACCCAGATTTTAGATTCACATTTCCTTCTGCACCCACCTTTTTCATTCCATTCTTAACTTTTCAAACCTGGAACTTTTGCAGCTGAAGTAAAAACGACAGTCAGTAAAGACAAAAAGTGAAGACATGCAGACAAGCAAGAGCTTTAAGATTCATTGTATTGTATCCAGTGGCAAAGAAAGGGCAGGAAGGGAAGAAAATAAATCTCAATTTTGAAATGATTTCTGTTTATAAATTGTCCTGAGAAAAGGCTCAATCTGAATACCTATAGCTTTTACATTGTAGAAAGTCTTTGACAGGGGAAATAATGCTGTTGGTGGTTTACCAGTACATTAGCAGTATCACTTTGGATTGTAACTAAACTGTTTAACAGTTTAACACACTCTTCAGCAGAAGAAAGAAAAAAGAAAAAACCACCACCTCCATTCTCTTCCTAAAAGCTAGCAAAGACACTTTCCCCCAGTCCCCTATTATTTATCCCAAATAAAACCTTGAACCAGTAAATGCAATATAGAGAATTGGGCATTTTTATGAATCATCAAGGAAGGAGAGGAGGCTTCACAACTCAGATCATGCCCCACATATGCCAGACTCCACATGTGGCATCTATGTGTTGCACTTCTTTGTTCTATGAATGGGCCTTGTAAGAAGGTTTGTAATACTTCTCATTATTGTGTGGCATTGTCAAGATGTGCAATATCTCGTGTAACTTTGTTACATCCCTGTACTGACTTAAAATGGTGTCAATCTATAATAAGACAAAAATATTCCTGTACCTTAAATAATACAGAACCTCACACATGCTATGATTTTAAAAGAAACTGTATGTTCTGTATAGAATGGGTAGGAAAGGGAGTATATGACACAGCTCTCCTAAGTCCTACAAAATCGAGTTTCCTATTTTGTAACTTAAAGCTGGCTTTCCGAAAAACTAGAGCACCAGAGACATTTGAAACTGGTGGAGTCAGCACCAAATCTGTATCTGAATTCCATACTCTCAGCACCAATAAAGAGAAAAAAGGTTTGCTGCCAATAGATACCTCTACTCTGCTCCCACAAAATGCTATTTTTTTTTCCCAAGAAAACATTTGCACTAAATAAGTTCACAAATCCTGCTTCTTAGAGGCTCAGTGGATTTAAATGCACAAACCCAGCACATTGTTCCTAAATTGTATTCCTGAACTTGTATTTATTTGATTAGAAAGAGCTAGAGATTAGTTGGTATGAAATCACAACACACATTAATGAAACACGGTTCAGACAATAATGGTGGTAGAAACAGAAAAACAGCTTTAAATTCCTTTCGTTTATATATACATATCTGGTCTCTGATCTCATTTCTGTGTTATTTTTCTTAATACATAAAAGGTTACATTACAAGTGTTACATGTCTCTGATCCAATTGCAGCAATTACCGATTTGCATATTTGGAAAGGGAAATGATTTCCAACATTATCAAACAGAAGAACTTTATGTCCATGCGCACAGGCACATGACAGCACTCTATTTGATGCTTTTAATGTACAACACAAATGACCAAAAAATGGCCTGTATTATGCCAGTCGTGCCGGGGGAAGAGATGTGTTCCATTAGTGATCTGCGGACTTCACAGGAACTAATTGTACTATGTTACACTTTTATCTTTAGCTTTCATGTCAGCTGCTTGTTTGAATTAAACAAGAAACACATTTAAAAAAAAAAAAAAAAAGAAATGCATTACAAAAATCTACTGGGCATACATTTAAAAATACTGACAAATGTCTATTTACATGAAAAGACAAGAAGGTTTCTAAAAGGACTGGTGAAGCCTGGCTAGTCAATGGCAGCACTATTTCATAGCCTGAACTTCAAGGCAGACTACAAAGATTACTAAATCAATTATCAGCATCTCTGTAGCAGCCCTAAAATGTTCAGTCTGTGCTTTTTTGTTGCAAATACAGTACGCTGAATCCAAATTTGAGGATTTCTTTCTCTCTTTTGTTTGAAATAACCATTAAGAACAAATACAAATTTTCAGTGAAAGCTTATATTTCACCTCATGCCTGCCACTTTGAACTGCAGCATTGAACAACAATCCATTTCTATAGAAGAGAGTTTTGGAGATTAGACTTGCTTATGTTTAAAGTTTCTTAACAATTTTCCATTTGATGCTCAGCTAAAACAGCAATTAGAAGTTCTTATAGTCATGCTCATTTCTCTCAATTCTAGTACAAGTGGTGAAGAAAGCAAAATTTCTTTGCTTTATTTTGGAAAATTGTTAATTCACACTTTGACCTCATTCCTTCGTCTCATCCTACATAAAGCCAATTTTCTTCACCACTGTATAGCTCTCCCTAGTTAAGACCCTCTCTGCTGATATGCCAGACAACAGTTCTTGAGATCTAGCATTAACGTTGTACAACAAGATGACTAATGAAGGGGAGACACAGACAGCCACGATGCAACAAATTGGCAGAACAAAGGTAAATAAGAATTATATGCTCTTATGAAAGCAGATTTTTTTCCTATCCACTTGAGAACATAATTAATTTACCTGAGGTTAGCCTCTCAAAGTTACTAATCAGCCACTAAGCATTACAATAGCAGTTCAAAATAATTCAGAAGATCCTTCACTGTCTAAAAGAACATCTTGAATTAAATCAGTGTGATGTTATTTTGCATGGAGTGAAATACCCCATGGTTAAAAATGACAAACCTTACAGAAAACTGAATCGGAGCACAAATTTTAAAAGTCCACTGAAACCTTCATCAGAAGGATTTCATCTTTGTATTTATCATTTTCCACAAATCAGCCAGTTTAGGCTTCTGTAGTCAACATAAATACAAAAGCTGATGAGTAGCTTAGAGCCAAACCCAGTAGATAAAGCAACGCTTATGATGTGCTGTTCCAACTATGTCCTACACCTTCCATTGTAAAAATAATTGACGGCTTGAGAGATTATGGCATGGAAGGTAAATGACTGCAAGTCAGGCAATAATTGAAAAGTTTTATGATGGATAATAAGTCTTTCACAATACGTCTCTTGGTTAAATCCAGCAGAGCTCAGCAGTGATTAATTACTACCATGATCCTTGTGAAGTTGAGCTTGGTATGAAGGGACATTAGGAGGGTCCCCGGCAGGATTTTGTTCCACTGCATTTGGCAAGGACAGTGTGATTATTGTCACCTAGAGCTGGAGAAGCCTTACAGGCAGAGCTGAATCAATCCAAAGCAGTGCAAAGGAGAGAGCTGCCTGTGAACAATGGCCACTTTGGCATTTCCCAAAGCCTGGGGAGCCCCAATACACCGTATGTACTTTGTTATCTGATAGGCATATTTACAGCACACAGTGGCCCCACAGCCTCGATGGTAAACTTCAAAGGGAGGATGGGTTTGGTGCAAAGCCCTGCTCTCCTGATGGGTTGTTTGCTATAATGCAGAACTCATCCTTCTGCTCACCTCTGGCTTAAACCTGACTGGCACCTTTCACAGGCAGCAATGTTATATCCCTCAAAGACGTACAAGAAGAATACAAAGCTAGGATTAGATGGATTCTATGAAACAAAACTGGAAGTCCTTTTATCAAGCTTTTTAAATAACAAAAAAAACAGACACCCTGGCAGTACCAGTCTCACAGTTTTAAGGCAATTAACTCCAGTACAGATGTGCAGGCAGAACGGAGCAAGATGGAACAACTTCAAAATTACATGAGACTAACACAGACAAGTTGCCAGGTTGCTGATTTTTTTTTTTTTTTTTTTTTAAGCTTAAACAGTCATAAACCATGGCCCATAGGCAACAGTAATTGGTGTACAGCTGGTCCACTGAACCTTATTAAATTAAAACATTAAAAACGTTCAGATTCATGGGGCTTTACAGAATATCCATAAGAAAGTTTGCAAGTTCACAGCAATCAGCTGGTGCTGAAGATTGGGGATTAGTGATTCAGCTTATTCTGCATGAGTTTACATGGTTAATATTAGTTGTTCACTAGGAATAGCTACAGCTGTCTGGCTTCCAGTCCAAACCTTTACAAAAGATGTCTCCTTTGATGAAATAAGACCTAAACTTTTAGCAAGACCTTTATGCCAATGGAAACATAAAACCTGCTGCCCTGCTACCAGCATTATGGAGTATATTAGCTGAATTTTAAAGAAAAGCCCCCAAACAACTGAAATGTAACAACAAAAATTCTGATTAGATTTTCCCCAGGCTCAACAACACAAAATGCTTCCTGGGAGGTCCTTATAAACACATCTGAGCGATTTCCCCAAAGGCTTGTAAAACTGCTGACATATATCCTACCATGGCTCAGAGTGCTAAGACCTATTCAAACAGTTTCATGAGCAAAAAAGAACTAATCTGGATAGAGGGATCTTATTTGTGGTGCCCAGCGACCAAAATTATTTTACTAAGGCCTTCATTTAAAGTGATGGATGAGAAGTAGCGATTCTCTGTTCCAATTATCCAAAAGAGATTGGGAATGGCAGCTTAATACTAAGATAATGTATCCAATATGCAACCCACTCTATTTTCTCTCCCCATTGAAAGTAAAAAGGCTAAGACACATGCATGCATAGAGGCAAACGTTCCCTCCCATGGACTCAGGTTTTATGGCCTGTCATGGGTAAAAGCAACTTCAATTTAATGAGGGAATTCCTTTTAAAGCTGTTAGCTATGCCTTGCTCTAACAAGTAATGACTCTGGTTAGTTTTTAAACCTGAATGTGTCTGGTGCTCTAAAAAGCTCAGTGGTCTCTGCACCAAAGCGTTTATGGTCTAATTTAGTAGTTCGTGTTACTAAATACTGTATGAAACAAGTATTATCTAAGTGCATGAGGCATGCACTTATATCCTGAACCACACTCTTTGACTGGGGTATATTCCCATATTGCACTGGGCAGGATCCCAAGCTTACTTCTGAGTCTAGTCCATGGCCAAAGAAGCTGTTAAGGATGGATGCACAGCTTTTAAAGATGCAGTGATGACAGCAACATCCCCCTAGCACCAGCCATTGGGCTGGCCTACAGAAAGGAAACTGTTGCTTTACGAGAGGGATGTGCTGTAATTTATTAAAAACCTAAGAGATATGGACAGGCCAGTGTGCAAGAGAAACAGAATGAGCTGTCCTGCAGTAAAACCTTATTCAAGAACTTGCTCATGGGTGGAGAGAAGAACTCATCTACCTTACAGTTCCCATTACCAGGCAGTTCTGCTATGACACAGCATTGTTTTTCTCTTTCTGAAGCTAATGTGGGAGCAGCGAGAAGGAGAATAATAAAGTTAACTCATAGGAAAAATGTTGCTACCCTGCAGAGAAGACAAAAGAAGTCTTAGTTTCTTTTTGAGTTGGGAGAATCATTCAATATTGCAATCCTAACCACCATCCAGTGATGAGCGAACAGCCGGTGTGGGCTCTGGAGCAGTGAGGTATAGCCGCCAGGCGAGACACATCACTTAGCAGCGGGGTGCTGTCTGCATCAATTCCCTTGTTTCAGAGGATTTAAAGACATCCCCAACCTTCAGATTAATGACAAAGGCTTGGAGAAAGTCCTGAGTGCAGTCAGGTCCACGTCTTGCACCGGCACAGCACAACCGCCCTGCTCCCAGCTCCGTGAGCAACAGGGCTTCTCGCCACCCAGCTTGTGAGCTGCTAAGACAGGTGTACAGGCACATCCAGAGTCTTCACCCCCCCAACACCAACCTCTTCTTTCCTGGGCTAAGTGTCTCTGCCATTTCATTCACATTTGTGCCCTGGCTACCCTCCTAAATAAGGTGGTTGGCCAAATACCCAAGCTCTAGTAATGCAATAGAAGATAACTCAATGCCAGGGATGGGTCTACTGCCTCACTCACCCTTTGAAAGGCTCCCTATAAATACTGCATGCAGGTCTGGGGAGGCATGAGGTTATGGGAAAGGAGGGAAAAATGGGATAGAAGAAGGTTGTGAAGTGACCATAGGTGCTATCTATTTCTTTCTAGTGGCTGCACTGCCCAGGACGATCACCGTTCTCCCACCGATGCTCCAGTTAGGTATTCAGCATCAGCTAGGAATAAATTCAAGATCATGGAATGATAATAAAAAGTGCTTCATAAATGGCACTTGGTAATTCTGTCTTGGCAAATTTCACCGGCATAAGCTCAGGTACTCACCCAGCTGCCTTCGTTTCTCAGCGAGAACATCAGGGAACGGAGCTGAGGTATCGAACCGAGGTCCCGGCTGCGACACTTGCTGCTCCAGGACACCAGGGACATCAGCGCACGACACTGGGTTCGAGCACAGAAGCCCCACTTTAGCCTGAGCAGAACCTCCTCTGCTAACACGGTTGGCATGCAGATCAACCCCAAAACCAGTGCGAAACTACGAATGTAAAAGCATCTCACGACGGAGAAAAAATGCGCGACATCAGGAACAATTCAGCAGCACGTACTACAGAGAACATGCACTACGCAACGCAAGAGGGCTCTCAGAGGTCCTGCAGGGATCCTAGGGTAGAGGCGGATAAATCCAGTTCATCATAAGTGCTTTTTGTCAGAGGGCAAAAGGAAACATGGGTAATAATGGAATAAGTGCTTGTCAGACCAGAATCCCAAGGGTGTACAAAGGATGTAACCCTTGTGTGCTAGCAAAGCTACTTGAGAATGACCTAATGGCAGACTGCTCGAAAACTAAACATTTATCTTGCATGCAAATGCTGGCCATTGATAGGGTCAGGAGTCATCTTCCATGTGGTGTTTTTGTCTCAAATTTCCCATGAATTTCTTTTAGTTATCTAAACAGGACTGTAAGTTTCTTTTTTGGATCATGGCCTGAAGCACTAGGAATAAAGAGGAATACTTAAAAAAATAAAGGCTACGTCACTTTAGGCTCCAAACCCTTCATTACGTTACTTCTATGAAGTTCCCTTTTGTTGTATCAGATGCCGACATTTTACATTCAAGCCCTCTGAATTCAGTGTTTCAATTGTAGTACACACTCCTTGGCAGGAAAGTGCATGTTCTCTGCCTACACAGCAGGCACATTAAAAAAAAAAAAAAAAAAGAAAACAAAACAAAAAAAAAGAAAACCAAGATAAGCCTGTGACTGTTGAACAGTGCTGCACGATATTACTGATTTATTAACTTGGCTTAATCAATAAGGCTATCATCAAGGGCACATTTAGTTTGCACATAAATTTCACTATCTAACAAGCACTTTTGTGTGCTCACTTTAGTTTCCATAATCTGATCCAGGTCTCAGGAAGCCTTCTTTAAGGAAGAACAGAGAATTCTTTTTCTAAAAAAAGGATCAAAGTATACTCAGTCGACTCTCAAACAAAAGGACAGTCAGTACTGTAGAAACAGCATGCTTACCTTTCACAGCAAAAAGAAAAATAAGCCTATACATCCAAATTTATCACTGCCTTAAGTTCATCAACATCAATTGAGCTATTAAATGTGGCTGAATTTGGCTCATAGCAATTTAAAAACCTCAACTTTCTTTGAGAGTCTTCCATCAGTAAGATGCTAATTTAATGCATAATTCAAAATCCACTGTCCTTTAACTCAGCATTTGTAAATAATTAAAAAAGAACTAAAAATCCTTTTACATTTATAAAGCTGCCCCCCCCCCCCCTTTCTGCTGCAATACAACAAAGACTTTCCAATCAAGAATTTATTTATTCTTTAAATCTGAAAGTAAAAGCCATACAAAAGATGAGGAGAAACTGATTTACAAGATAAAACAATTAGCTCTGGGATATGTACATTAAGACTAATAAATTTCACATCATATTTTAAGGGAGTGGAGGAGGAATCCCAGATATATTAGGCTTTATTCAAATTCTATTCAAATGTTCAATTAAAAGCATCTTACAAAGGTAAGTTATGCAGTCACTAAAATTAAGACGTGAAAAACAGGATTAGAGAGCTGCATCTCTCAAAGAGGATATACACTTTAATAATCCATCCCTTTTCCTACACACAAGATAACATCTACAATCTGCCTATTCCTGTAATTGCTCTGGTCTTGTTAAAAATTTGGGCTATGCGGGAGAAGCTCAAATGTATTTCACGGTGAAACTACTAAAATAATATCCTATATTTCTTTTTAATCCAAAATCGCATATCTCAATGGTTCTTATTAAAATCTTTTTTTCCATGCAGACAGATGAAAATGCATTTTAAGACTCAAACAAGTCTGTGCAAAAACAGATCGAACCCATCAATCTCCCAGTTGGTTCTTAAAAGAAGCTAAACATTCAGCAAGCTGTTCCGACCAGACGTGACTGGCAGGTCCTTTTTGAGAATATGAGGTCTCAAGATGCAGTCCTGTGTACGTTCAGACTCAGCTTTACTAACACCAGAAGTTCAGTGCAAGCTCGGGCAGTTGGGTGGTCATTTCATTTGATTTACATCAGAGTGCTAATATATATATATATATTTTTTTTCCTGGAAGCACAGCCATCGTTTTTTTCTGGTTTGTAGGTTTACATCAAAGCATTTGTGCTCTTTTTGTTTCCGTATCTCCATGCTACCAGCAGGAAGCTGCCCAGTTCTCCTGTTTTCTTTCGGCAGAACTGATTCGTAGACTAGCATGAATGCTTTGGCTGCCTCAACCATCATCCTTCTAAAAGATTAATGGCAAACACATCACATACTAGGCTATAAATCTAGCAAATGGCTATTAGACATACTTTGCTGTCCACAGCCACACGATTTAAAGTAAAACAGATAATGGTATAGCTGTGGCTGGCATTACTAGTAGGCCTGCCAAAACTGTACTACTTTGCCACCCATTTTTTCCAGGCACCTCACTCTCGTTTTTGGGGTGTGAATCAGGTGATCCTCCAATATCACTGTATTCGTAGCAACTTGCAATTCTAAGTAGTCCTTCATCATCTGAGGATAAATGGATAAGATTAGGTTCTACCTAAACTTCCCCTAACAACAAATGGCTTTACTAAATTCCTTTAGTTTTATTACGTTATGATAAATTTTTTCCAGGTGTCCAATCTTGACCATCAGACTAAATATGGAGAGGAAATCCAGCAAGGGTGGGGAGTTTGGGCAAAGACTTTGTGCTTTTGAAAATCCTCTGTTATGTATCTTTTAAGGAAAATTTACATTAGCGAAAGCTTACAAACTCCCACTCCCTAAGCTCCCAGGAAGCTAACAGAAACTAAACCACCTCTAAAAATAATCTCCAATTTGCTCACAAAACTTCAGGGTTACAGAGCGGAAGAGAAGGATTATCGTGAGCCCTAAATAATGCAGGTTGGTTCTGTAAGCCCGGCAGGGAAGGGCGAGCTAAAATTAAATAACCTTCGGTAGGGATACCTCACCTGTAACACCAAGTCATGATCTGATCTACCTAATTCTCCTCCTCCACTGTTGCAGGTCATGGTCCAGCAGAAGCTACTATTTCTGCTAGGATGGGTGCAGGGCAGACAGTGCCCTTGTGACCCTTCAGAATGAACTGCCAGGAGACCAACGTGGGGTCTTTGAGGATAATACCCGTTAAGAGGTGGCATGTCCCCTAATGAACTTCCTGTGGTTTTCAGGGAAGGTAAAGGGAGTTTTAGTTCTTCTTTGTGCAACTATTGCCTCTAGGAGTCAAACAGAGCCTTGGTTTGCTATAATAAAGCTTCAATTAGAAGTCAAAGCTATACATATCTGACAGTGCTGATCAAAATGGACAACTTTGGTCACAAGTACCAGAATGAGAGAAGAGCCAAAGCAGGACCAAAAAAAAAAAAAAAAAAAAAAAAAAAAAGAATAATTTTCATTCCTTGCAACAAATAGAAATAAAAATCATCTTTATTTCAAATCCAAAATCTCCTTTCCCACCCACAGATTCCATTTGTGGAGTAACCATTAGCTCCAGGCCCAGGCTTCAGCCAAGTGCACTGACTGCTATTAGAACAAAACCCAGATCCTTATCTTGATTTTTATATTTATTGGTGATTCTGTGCCAAATCCAAATGTGGATCACATGCTGAATTCATTCATATCAAGAAAGCTGAATCATTAAGAGAGACCCTACACTCAACACCTACCCAACACCCCTGCCTCAGAAAGGGTCACAGAGCTCTGAGATCCTCTGAGTGGAAATATAAACAATTAAATAAACAGATGTATACATTTATTTATGTGCTTCTTTTTAAATAGAAACTTCCTTCTAAAGGATGTCCTAACTCCATTCACTGGGGAAGAAAAGAGATAAAAGCTGACAAGACTAACTGAGGATCTGCTTTTCTAATGCTGCATGTGATTAATTACGTGATTTATTTTCAATGACTGGTTCAATCAATCCTGATCAAATTAACAAAGACAATGATCAGAAATACCAGAGAAAACACAATACAAATGATTTGGTTCCAGGGGATCCAATCAAATGAAACAGGATTAAATTAACCAGTGATCGGATTAAGCAGAAGTTGCTGTATAAAGTCAGAAATGTATCAGTACTTCAGGCCATTTGCTGTCTCTAGGGTTGCCATTTCCAGTGGCCTAGAGCTATCAACAAACTTTAAACAATACAGTTTTCCCTACATATCACAAGGGTATTGTGGAAATGAATATTACCCTTATTATTATTATTATTTCATAATTCTGCAGTATCTGGGGTAATGACCCAAGAGTAATGACCCTCTAAAGAAAAATCGCACCCATACACACACTCAGGCAGCCAGCAGTCTGCACCTGAAGGAGTTTGCAGTCTGTGCATGACACTGAGATCAAAAGGTGACAGAATATCAGGATACAATCAAAAAGACAGAAAAACCCATTTAATTCTACAATGTTAGCAAAGCACAAAAATGAAAAAGCTACTGTTCAACAAGGAACATTAATGGAAGTTGCTGATGATACAGCTGGAAACGTAGTTATTACCCATAAATGCAAGCATCATGTGAAAAATACTTCCTTTTGCTGAGCACCTAAGCCACAACCAACCAACTAGAGTCTTAGAGCACTGAACAGAGGTGTACCTTAAAATGCCTTGAGGTCACCCTGGTCCAGCTGGTCCCATTAATAGACACCTGCAAAGGGACTTCGTGTCCCAGACTAGATAAAGGAAGGGCTGGGGACATCAGAAGCTAGCCCATTTGGAAGCAAATAGGAGAACATAAATGCTGGGAGTTAGAGTGAAACCAAATTCCTGCCCCTTTTTTCACTAAGAGCATCCTTTCAAAGATAAAATTGAGGGATGCGGAGAGGTCCATAAGGACTCTTAATAAAGCCACTTCAGCACATTAACAAGCAGTCCTGCTTGTGAATCCCAGCCTCGTGTGCTATGGTGGGACGAGAAGGGACACCCAGCTGGTGGTCTTGTTGCTCTCATGGCAATGCGCCTCCGTAACACAAGACAGAAGAAAGCTCCACAGCAAGCACAAAAAAAGCTTTCCAAAAAAAGAGTGTGTAACCTGAACAAAGGAAGAAGCACATGTAAACAGGTCAGTCCCAAATCAACTGTCCTGCCCAACTGTGTCTCCTACACAAGCATTTAGGAGCCATATGGGATGATTCCTTCCTTCTCCCTTGGCACGGTACCACCACAATTTATAGACATACATTGCCCAGTAACTGTAAGCAGATATCGTGTTCATCCTGCAGCTGGGTGTCTGTAACCTGACAGGATTCAGTCACTTGTCATCACTCTGGGACTTCCCACACATGTAGAGAGCAGACCAAGCTAAGTATTGGCAAGTGACAGCTGACCTGCGGGGTGTGGGTTGGTCTCTGTCCTGAACGAAACCACTGGAGAAATCAGGCTGACTTCTGATGGTCAGCAAGCTCGGGGTTCACCCATGGGATCTGGTTTCCCTGGCCATAGCCACGTGTCCCATCCTTGCAGCTCGCTGTTTGCACTGCAGATGTTAATAGTGAAGGACTGTCCTTGTGGGACTGAACATTTGAACAGCTCCTTTATCTATGGAGCTTGAAAAAGTATTTAGAGAAATATTCTTCCCTCTCTTCCCACAACTTAACACTTAATGTTTCATTTTTATTTTTTTTTAGCTACCACAGTGAGTACATTTTAAAGCATCAGCTCCTTCTAAACAAAAGACATCTCACATTAAGATTAAGAATGCATTATTTTTTCTTTTCTGTCCCCCTCCTTCTGCTCTCTTAAAGAGTATCTCATTTGTATGTGCAGGTTTTTTCTCATGCTCTGCCTTGCTACATTTTTTTTCAGTCTCATTGCATTTTTTTTCATGAGTATTCTCAGTTTCATTTTCTTCCTTTATTTTCCCCATGTCTCTATCTCTCTCCTCACCCTTTCTATCACACTCTTTCCTAAGTGGAATGAGAACCCAATTATACTCCTGTTATAACTGAACTTTCAAATCCATCATGTGCTAGTGGGCTCAAAATTAGGCAAATAAATTCCCTCAACCCTACAAATTAAATTGAGTCTTTGCATATGTTCTTTTAAGAGCACAAAGATGTCAAGTATTCACCCAGCTGTCACAAAATATGATGAGCAGGCACTTTGTATTCATATAGATTTTCTAAATCGTTTGTCAGATTTAACAGAAATGCTAATGGATCCAAAAGTAAATTCTAATCTATCCTAAATATCTGGTTATTATTTGTGTTATTGTAGGACTCAGAATTGTCAGCTGAGGATCAGGGCACAATCTCAATGCATCAGACATTTTGCACACAAAGACAAAGATCATTTGGATGACATGCAGGTATTATTTTGCAATTTCTCAATTTTTCTCTCATTATTTTAAACAACACCCTTCTCACAGATATACTCAGCTGCATCTGAAAATAAAAGTACCACCAACTTGTGAGCATGATTACCTAATGTGTCTGCTGTTGAAAGACAGGGTCTTAAATTTGCTAAAGCCAGCGACACTCTCCCAGGTGTACACTTTGAGGGGAAAAAGCTATCAGGTCAGGCTTTGCTTATGCTTTGTTTTGATCAAAGTGTGGCTGAGCAGGATCAGACTCAGCCTGAGGATGGGAAATGTCCAACAAAGACCCGGAGCTCACCACGGGGCTCTCCCAGTTCAGACCAGTGAAGAGAGATGGCTCACACTGGTGCTAGCAGAAGCACTCCCTGCTTCAAGGCCAGGCTGGATGGGGTTTTGGGCAGCCTCTTCTAGGGGGAGATGTCCCTGTCCATGGCAGGGGGGTTGGAGTGAGGTGATCTTTAAGGTCTCTTTCAACCCAAACCATTATGTGATTCTTTGATTAGGTCAAAACACAGAGATCCCAGCCAGGGTGCCTGCACAAAGCTGCCGACATTGGCAGGTTGGACATCGCCAAGCACACATACACTTCGTCTGCATAGGTCCATAAGTCCCAAGTATGCAGGATTCGCCACCCAGGTGCTGAACACCTGTACAATCTTACTCCCGCAGCAAGTCCAACACATTCAGGGAACCCGTGATGTGATGAACATACCCTAGAGACTTGTTCTGTACATACTGTTGTGGCTGTTTGTCTAAAAACCTATTAGGGCACTGCTTAAAGCAGGAGGGCAGCAGATCCTGGCTGTCAGTGATAATCCACTGCCAAAATCAATAACGTTGGCAAGGTTGCTTCATGGATATTTACGATCAAAGAGCACATTTTCCAAGAATATATTGTCAGCCCCATTGTCTTGGCCCAATTTCAACTCCAGTAATTGCATTTCTGCCTGCCTAATATTCCCCTGCTGCTCTGCAGAGACACAGGGGCCCTTGCTTCCAGTCCCACACCGCTTTACAGCATCCTTGTACACCATGGAGACACCACTGCATTCAGCACAAATCCGGACACGCTGAAGCAGTGGACACAGCTTTCCCTGTAGCTATTTTACAGAGCAGTTATTACCTAAAAAGCTTTGTGATTCTTAGAGCTGGGAAGTGTAAGGTATTGTTGTGGTTGTTATTTAAAACATGATTTATTTGCCCCTGGAACTAGCCATCTTGAGACATCTTTTAATTTCCTTCTCTTTCATGAGTAAATTTGCACATTTAAATTATTTACCAAAGGTTGAGCTAGGTAAGGCTCAGTTTGTATTTTTTTTTTTTTTATTCCATTAATAAAAGTAAAACATCCCTAAAATGTGAATGTCTACAGCTTTTCAATACACAGCTTGAGGGAGTTCAAGCCCTTTCAGATCTAGTTGCGAGAGCCAACTCCACCGGCAAACTAAAAATCTGCCTTTCTCAGTGGAATAAAACTCCTCTTTACAGCAGTATAGGGCATAAAATGGGAGGTTTTAAACTTGTGACATTTCCATGTCTGTAAAAGCTGTCACTTGCCCAGCACGGAGTCTTACCTCCAGCTGTAAGCCCAGGGGCCTTAGTAGCATTAGCCCAACTCTAAGAGTACCACAGGGAGAGAATGGTATCACTAAAAAACTTTAAAAACCTCCCCAAATCTTTCTTACACTTCAGAAAACAGAAGTTTCCCCAGTGGTAAGGAACTCCTATTTCCAGCTGTACGTGCTTGCAGGCCTGCTTTTCAGAAACCTCTCAGCAGTGCCAAACTGACCGGCTCCTGCCTGTTGGAAATCCTGCCTCGCAGTATTTCGGGAGAGATCTGTGAATGCAACGTGAGAGAAAGCACTGTGTTTTTTTATATATTTCAGTTTTAAAGATGGAGCAACTGATGGAAGTGTTTCAGAAGCAGGAACTGTCAGTATCCATCCCATACGTGTGGTTTTGTGGGCAAAGGAAGACGTGCTACGTACAAGTTGTCGTGAGCCACCTCCAATCGCACTCCCTGCCTTCCTCCCACTTCCCAAAGGGACCATTGTGAGTGTTCAAACAACTGCAATTTTAAACGTAGGTAGCGTTGAGCATATTTCATATTAAAATGTAAAACGATTACCAAACAAAACAGAAAAAAAAAACTCAGAGAACTATGCATATAAGAAGGGCTAATAAAATATGAGTGCATAAATGTATTCTGGAGCATTTGCATATGTCAGAGGGAGTGGAAAGAAGGTGAGCATAAGATGAGAAAATAAGAGCTGAAACACAAAGTGACAGAAAAATGCACCAGTTCGGGAAGAAAGGAGCAGGCAGGGAAAAGACTGCCTTGCAGATAAGCAAAGACTGTGTACAACACGGGGGGAATTTTTAAACACTTGGCTTTTACCTACTAACATCAGTGGGGTTATTATAACTAACTTGGTAAGATCTAGGGGCAGCAGTTAAACGATGTAATACAGGTACCTAATTTAGGTGTCATGCCTACTTCTCTCCATCGGCTCTGTGAGAAGCTGGAGCCTGGCAGCCCTGGATAACAAGTGGTCTAAATTACTCATCGCTCTCTGGAAGGTAGGAGCCATTGTAAACTCTCTGACTGTGCCCCCGTGTGCACTGCAGCAGAACCAGAGTGAAAAAGGAAAAAAAAAAATGACAAAGAACACCATCCAGCTATATTACAAGCAGAAGAAAGAAATTCAGGAACTCTGTGAAGAGAATGATGACCTAAACTAAAGAAGACGGAATACTGGAAGTTAAATTATCTGTGCAGAAAATTTAATGTAAAAAGGTTGAAAAGAAAATACATTCTATGTAGCTGCACCGTGGTGCATCTAAAGGAAAAAAAAAAAAAGCCAAAAATAAAATAAATAAAAAAATCAAAAAAGGGAGTGCATAGGAAGGAGAGAGATTGTTTTGTTTTGGAGTATCTAGTTCCTAATTTAATCTTAATCCACTCTGACATTTATCCTCATGGATAATTCAGTATACAAATTTAGGGCAGAAAAAGAATCCATAAAAATAATAAAATAAGAGCTGCTTGCAAGGGCAGTATCAGTAAAAATTGCCCTTGGGTAAAAATAATTTCTAGTGCTTTGTGTCCTGCTCAGCTTCAGGCAATGTATCAAGATCCTAGGAACTACTTTTTTCCCCCTGTGCAATCATTTGTGGCTCTCATCCAGTCTCTGATTATGCTAATTGCATTTGATGGAATTTGTATGTACTCTCCTTCGCTCTCATCTCATCTGAACATACACAAGATGCATTTTTAATTTTTAACTCTTAAAAAAATAAATAAATAAAGGAACTTTCTCCCCAAGGTTGTGTAGAAGTCAACCTTATTACTAGTTCCAAACAGCAAATGAACACCCTTTATTACTAGCAAAACAAATAACCCTTTCTACATTAATATGTTGCAACAAAGCTTTTAGTTAGTGAGAGGAATGTCATAATGCACGAGTTTGCATAACACAGTCAGATCATGTCACCTAGACACAATTTCGTTTGCATTAAATTAAATCCACCATCCAAACTGCAACTTTAATAAAAAGATATAGCCGAGTTGGCTAGATCAGAAGCTGACATCATTTGGAGGCAGACACTCAAAACAAGAGGGACAGGGAGCTGTTGTAAAACCATTCCTGAGGGTTAGCGATAAAACCCGGGACTTAAATTCCTGAATAAATGAAGATAGCTTTTTTATTTTTTTTATTTTTTTCTATTTTTTTCTTTATTTCCTTTTAAAAGTGCTCTTGACCAAGTAACTTGACATCAAAACCCACTTGATTTTGCTGAGACAAAACCAGGTGACCTTAGTGACCTCAATCCAGATCTCCTGGCTGTCTTTCAGGTCCCCAAAGGCAGCGGTGACGGGTTTATTTCATACTTCATGGAGATCCTCTGAACCTCTAAATTATTCTTTAATTCTGCTAACTGGCAGCTAAAGAGAAATGTAATTGCAAGAGTAAAGGACTTGCTTCCCCTCCTAAATCAAAACAAGACTGGCTTTTCATTCTTTCAGTGAATTTTAGTGAAAAATGCCCAACTGACAGCCCCATGTGCTGCAGCTCTGCTCTCCTGCATGGCAGCTGCAGGCCAAAGGGCAGAGCTGAATACAGGTGAATACAGCTCGTGTCCCTCCCCAGGACACAACAGCACCCTGCATGCTTCACAGCACAGCTGGCAATGCCTTTAGGGCTGAATTTTCCAGGTAGCATAGATAGGCACCGTAGGGATTTCTAAACATGCTTGATTTCTGCTCAGCTCTAGAGAGATGGAGTAAGGATGCCCAAGCCAGCAACTCTGACAATCAAGAAAGCCTGACTGCAGAGGCGTCAGTCTGTTCCAAAAACAGGACATATTTCAAAATGTGAACTGCAGTCTGTGTTGGAGAAAGGTGGCAGAAATGGGGCCAGATTCTGACCGGCCTGTCCTGTCTGAAGCAATCTGAAAAAAATCCAAACCTTTCCAAATACAACAGTGGCCACTGAAATCACAGAATCACAGAGTTGTAGGGGCTGGAAGGGACCTCCAGAGATCATCGGGTCCAACCCCCCTGCCAAAGCAGGTTCGCTAGAGCAGGTTGCCCAGGTAGGCATCCAGACGGGCCTTGAATATCTCCAGAGAAGGAGACTCCACAACCTCCCTGGGCAGCCTGTTCCAGTGCTCCGCCACCCTCACCGTGAAGTTCTTGCACATGTTGGTGCAGAACTTCCTGTGCTCCATTTTGTGGCCATTGCCCCTTGTCCTGTCCCCACAGACAACTGAAAAGAGGTTGGCCAAATCCCTCTGTCTCCCACACTTCAAGCATTTATAAACATCGGTAAGATCACCTCTCAGTCTTCTTTTCTCAAGGCTGAACAGACCCAAGTCTCTCAGCCTTTCCTCATAGGGAAGATGCTCCAGGCCCTGTATCATCTTTGTGGCCCTCTGCTGCACTCTTTCCAGGAAATGTCCTAGGAAGGTGCACATGACAGAAAGGGACACAGCCAGGGGCACTGTCCATTTCCCGAAGGACCTGGAAGCCTTGCTTTGGTCACACAGGCCCTCTTTATAGGCACAACAGATTCTAATTTTGAAAGGTGAAAGGAGGATTTAATAGCAAAAAGCTGAAGAGAAAACGCTGACCAGGAGGCCTGGTTGTGTGAACTTACAGCAGGAGTGGGTTTTGGTCACCTTCTCTTTCTCCTGCCAGCCCCAACATACCTGCACCCGACCAAGTTTTGGTGGTGACATCTAAAGGAGGCAGTAGCTAGCTGCCATCCTGTACTCACTGCTGGTGGCCCTAGAGCTCTCTCCAAACAACATTTTTTTTTTTTTTTCCAGACTTCTGAGTTGCCTGTGCAAGTTATTGATGTCAGTATTACATCTGGAAGCTGGGACCCCATCCATGCACTAGTTTTGACCCTATAGCAGCAGTCAGCCCTTCTGAGATGGGCTCTCTGAGCTGTTTTCTGGGACTGAGAGCTGTGACTGGGGACGATAAGATGCTGCCTGCTGTATGAATCTATCTGCAGGTGAACTGTTTTTTTTTTTTTTTTTTTCTCCAGCTTCAGTTCTTCATTCCCCAGCCTTGCACAATGCAAACCATTCCTCTGGCAAGGGTGGCTGCTTATCACTGGTAAAATATATGCCATTTCTTTGGAGATCATTTTCAAAGTAACTTTATCAAAAAAAAAAGGGGGGGGGGGGAGATTTTTCAAGCTTCTTGGCATTCTTGACATACTCTTAAAACACAATGCTACAGGAGTTACAAAACATAAATCATCCACAGTAACAAAAACACTCCACCTCATGTCTGCTGCTACCTAAATTCTTTGTGATTCCTCAGGCACATTTGTTATATACATATAAATTTTAATTAAGGGAAAACTTGGCTAAATACTAGATAAAATTATTTGTTGTATAGTATATTTGAAAAGCAATGCATCATTCTAATGGATTATTCAATGGATATTTGCAACCATTTATAGAAGTGTCTAGGTAATGCAAAAAAAAAGAAAAGATTAATTGAATAATTTATTTGATGGACAACAGCATTATTCATCAAATACATTATTCAACTAATAGTATTCAACCAATACTAATTAAAAGCAGAGAAGCAATTGCTTTAAAGTACAACTCATTCAGATCCCAGTTTTGGCTCCATTAAGAAAACAGAGAAGATAGGAGGGTTTTGCAGGGGAATGTCTCAGTGCAAGTCTAGATGGTCCAGATATCCTTCATGTTAAAGGAATCACATCCTGCATCACATTTTTTATCCACCAAAGATATCCACGTGACACTGTAGGATTTATACCTCTTACTGAACTGCTTGTTGGTACTGGGGCTGGATTTGAGCATCCTCAAACGTGTGCTAAATGAGTATATCTAATTTGTAACTTGCAGGGAGGATCCAACTTGCTAACTGCTCCCAGAAACACTCTTACCTGGGAGCTCCCCCATGGGAGAAAGAAATGATCTGGCATCTTTTTTTGCTGTTTGGTTTCCCAAGTGTTTTTCAAACCCTCTTCCATCTCATGACTAATGTCCACCATCACCTGATAGAAGTACAACAGTTTCCATATCCAGCCTGGTGATATGCCTTGCCTATGTCCCATCATGTTGTAGGACCATGTGTGCAAGCCCAAGAGCATTAGAAGTATTGCTTACACAAGCTGCCATGCCATCAAGCATGCACCCAGCAGAGGCTACACAGCCTTTGCCTTGTGCCTGGAGTACCACTGGGACAAGCCAGAGAAACAACCTGTGCTTCAGAAACATAAGCTTCTTATGCTAGGTTAGCACAAACATCTCCACATTTTTTATTTAGCAAGCAACAAGGAATTTATGAAGAACATTAGATTTTAAGAGCAAAAGGCTGACAACAGATGCGTCCCATCCATCGAGGGAATAGGCAAAGACCATATCTTATGTAGCGAGTAATGACCTCCTAGCAGCACGTGAGCATGGAGAATTGTTATTGTCAGATGGTGTCCTATAGCTCACCCAGTCACCCTCCCCACAGACAGGAAAACCGCCACCTGAATAAGCCCAGCTTCATGATCGTGGCAGGAGGCACACTTAAGCATATGCTGCACATGACAAAGAATAAATATCGTGCTAGGACTTTATACATAAAATAAACACTTGTTTATTTTATCTATATCCTGACAAATATTCCAAAGAAAAGGCAATCATGATGGTTAGCAAATAAAGATGCTCTTAAAGTTTATTAGGGTTTTAAAAATATTTTGCTACTTGATCAATTTTTTCCCCTATTTTGGGGGAGTTCTAGGATCATTTACAGGCAATACAGTTCAAAACAGTAAAAGAAGTTGGACTGCATTGAGAAAGTATTAATTGGAACTATTTTGCTTGTTTAATTTACATTAATATTTTAAGCAGGTTTCCTTTTAACGATTCAAGACACACTTTCTACTCTAATCCACTACTCCCGTTTGGAAGGAAACAGATGAATGTGATGAAATGCAATGCAGATGATAAATTCATGCCACTTGAAAAGTGGCAAATGACATTTGCTGGTCTCTCAGTTCCCATTTCATGATTGATATAGAACTATAAACAAGAAAATAAGTACTGTTAAAAATCTTTCTATACAGTGGCAAGTAGGATTTTAATGGTGGTTTGCCTGTGCTTATTAACAAGCCATGGCAGTTGCTGCACACTGATCAGTAACAGCGTAAGAGCTCAGCCTACTGTAGAAGTCCTGAGTCTATGTACTTTCAATTTTAGAGCATAACCATCATACGCTCCACAAACCAATGAAATTTCTAATAATACAAACCAATGATGTGTTAAATTGAGACACTTCTAGCTTGAATGCCAAAAACTTCACTATGATTTAAAGGATCTGTGCTTACCTTTCTCTATCAATTTACTGTTAATTTGCTACTATTGGAGCAATTTATGAAAAGAAAAAAAAAAAAAAGGTAATATTTAATTTTTAATACCAATCTTGGTCATTTCAAATACATACTGAAATGCCATTTATTGTACAAAATGCAATACAGTAATTCAAGAAGAGTAGGAGATGGCATGAGAAGTGTTGAGGGGGCACAGGCAAAATGAAATCACTTTACAAAATACCTGAATTTAGAAACAGGGGGCAATCCTCATTACTCTCCTAAGAAGAGGTAGGTAGATTAACAAAATTTCAGGTCAGGAAATATTTCCCTATTTTAGCTATACTAAGCATTGCATATTTTGTTTCTTAATTATTATGCAGTTTTGCTACTTTGATGACTATCATCATATGGTAGCTTTACTGAACTGTAAAAAAGCTGTACCAAACAACACGAGAACGTCCTAAAAATGTATTTTATTTTATATATATATTTTTAAACTAAATGTGTCTTCTAACATATTTCACCCCAACTCCTTGAGGTGGCATCCAACCATTTCTTTATTACTCTATGTGCAAAATCAGACATACAGCATTTTTTTCAGTATCCTGTTCCCACTTTCTACTCAGACACAAGATAAATTGTAATGACCTTGCATGAATCATACTGACGTCACACAGTCTAGGCTGCAGAATAATTATGAAAGCCCTTTTCAATCTCTGTCTCCAGGAGCTCTCTGATAGTCCCTTAAAATCTTTGCCACATCTTTCCACTCTCCAGCAGGCTTCTGGGGCAAATATAAAGTCACAGCTTGAAAGAGAATGGAAACTGCTCAGCGAATTCTGGCACCTGTAATAAAGAACATTTAAAATTGGCTTTGTGATTAAACTATTGCTTAGCCTGGTTAGATGTGGCCTTCAGCAAATCTGGATACACTGAAATCACTACAATGCTTCTTGCAGTAGTTATACTTCTAAGCAATTTGAGAAATGTCAAGCTCTGTTACTAGACAACAGCAGAGCATAGCTCAGGTCAGACTGATTCCTAGAACGAAGCTGGTGAAAAGCAGCTGCTCTACCAAGTACAGATCTGACCCTCAGATTTCGGTAGAAGGTTAGAAATTGATAAGTTAATTGTCCAACATTAGGCCCTGCAGCAAAAGCAGCTGCAACAATTAAATGGTAACTTTATATAGCAGGGGAAAGCAGGAAAGATACCTCTCCCATAGTATCTGCTTCTGATCTTCTGTTAGCTGGATATTGTTGTGCTTGAGCTACCTCGTCCTCTGCCAAATTCAGTGCACAGGGGAGCGAAACATTAACCAAATAAAGATCTCAGACCTCATTTCCAAAAAAAAAAAAAAAAAAAAAAAGGCAGCTCTAACCACTCACTTTGCCTTATGGAAACAACTTTTCCTGGAACACTGTTCGGCCTGTCTATCCTTGGTCCAGCGCTGATCCCCTGTGCTGCTGGAAACCCCTGCAAAGCAGCACAGTTTTCTGCCAGAAGGTATCTGCAGGCACTGTGGCCTCAGACACAGAGAAGCATAGAAGACACTTTAAATGGTACCTGCATTGTCATAAAGTCAGTGTTAGTTACACTGAAATGATGATCTGGAGCTACTGTGGCTGGTTTTAAGTCATTTTTGTCCCGTGGCTTGTAAAATGACAGCATAATTATGGTTGCAAGGACATGTGGAGGCCATCTGGTCCACCCCACTGCTCAAAGTAGGGCAATCTTCAAAGTTAGGTTAGGTTGCTTGGGGCTTTGTCCAGTGGTGCCTGGACTGCCTCCAAGGATAGAGATGCTACACCTCCTCTGAGCAACCAGCTCCATTGTCTGACAGCCTCCTTTTGTTCTTAATATCTAACTGGAATTTCCTTTGCTACAACCTTTACCTGTTACCTTTTGTCCTTTAGCTGTGCTCCTCTAAGAAGAGCCTGTCTCTGTCTGCCCTTTACCCTCCCATTAAGCAGCTGTACACAGCAGTAAGAGCTTTCTCTTATTAAGGCTGAGCCAAGTGCAGCTACTTGAGCCTCTCCTCATATGCCCACCTGAATAAACTAGTGGCCCTTCACTGGACTTATATTTCTTGAATTGATATTTCTTGAATAAAAAATCTGAGACCTGAGTGCTGAATAGAGAGCAAGAGCCACTTCCCTGGAACTGCTGGCTACACTCCTGACAACGAATACAACTGATAGCTTTCTTCAAAGATCACCCCTGAGGAACACCCCCAGGAACCAGTCACCAACAGAACTTTATGCCATGATCACAACCCTTCGAGATTGGTAGTCCAGCCAACTTTTACCTACCCTATGATAGAACTATCCAAAAAAACATCTCCAATTTGCAAGTATGGCAATGGTACAATGGCAGTATAGGACACTGTCAAAAGCCTTGCTGAGGTCAAAAAAAAAAAAAAGATTTCCGCTGCTCCCTCCTTGTTTACATCTCCTCATAGAAACAGTGAGTTTGCCATGACTTGCCCTTGGTAAACCCATGGTGGCTGTCCCCAGTCACCTTCTTTTCCATTATATGCTCCAATATGGTGGTTTATAGGAAGATTTATTTCATAACCTTCTCATGGACTGAGGCGAGGCTTACTGGCCTCTGGTTTCTTAGATCCTCCTTCTTGTCCTTCCTGAAGACAGCCATTACATTTTCCTTTTTGCTGTTATTAGACACCTCCCTAGATTGCCACCACAATTCAAAGATGACAGAGAACAGTCTCACAAGGACATTGGCTGGCTCCCTCTGGACCTCACACACATCCATGGCCTCTAGGCCAATCTTCTTCCACCATGGGTAGTACTTTAAGTCCCTCAAACCCTGCCACTAGGAATCAGAAAATCACCTGAGGATGAGGTAAATTGGTGAAACCACTTGGTCACTTGGTTTCAGTGTCTATGCTAGAGGGGAATGTGGGGCCTAAGGCATAAAGATCCCAAATACTGTGCCGTTAGTTTGGCAACATTATGGTCCAGCCCTTATCGGACATTTCGGAAAAGCAGACTCGGGACTGAGTGGATTCATTGGGTGAAACCAAGCAGGAAACAATGCATAACCAGCTCTTAAAACCAGGTCATTTGTGGCTGTGAATTTCATGGATGAGTTGCATTTTAGGTGAATTTACTAGATACTTCATGAATTTTAGATTTGTTCCACAATTTCATCAAAAGCTCCCCTGTTCTTTTCAAGAGGAGACACAATTCAGTTTTCTGTGATTTGCTACTGCACTTAAGCGCACACATCTGTATTTATACACACAAATGAACCTTGATAAAACTATGTTTCTATACAGCCAATATTCCTTCTTTCTCAATGACAAACATGCAACTACCTAAGCATCCATTTCCTATCAGTTTCTGACCATTTAACACGATTTTTTTGCTGCTTCTATCGCATTTGCCAACTGCTGAATCGTTCTTCAGAGATGTAAAGAAGCAGAGGAGAAGCCAAAAGCAGTAACCTGCTGCAGTCTTACCGTACTTAATACTGCTTTATCTTTTTTTCTGTGCATCACCAAGTAACTGACTTCTTACAGAAAGGAAAGTGATTCTGATTGTCCATTGTAAACGATATGTTTACATGCCTGTGTCCAGAGAAGGGCAAGGAGGTTGGTGAAAGGTCTGGAGAACAATTCTACGAGGAGAGGCTGAGGGAACTGGGGTTGTTTAGCCGGGAGAAGAGAGGTCCCCCTCAGGGGAGATCTTATTGTCCTGTACAGTTATCTTAAAGGAGGTTGTAGTGAGGTGGGGAATGGGATCTTCTCCCAAGCACCAAGTGGTAAGACAAAGGGAAATGGCCTCAAGTTGTGCCAAGGGAGGTTTAGGTTGGATATTAGGAGAAATTTCTCTTCTGAAAGGGTTATGTGACATTGGAACAGGCTGCCCAGGGAAATGGCTGAGTCCCCATCCCTGGAGTCTTCAAGAAACATGCAGATGTAGAGCTTAGTAGCATGGTTTAGTGGTGGACTTTAGCACTAGGTTAGAGGTTGGACTGGATGATTGTAGAGGTATTTTCCAACCTGAATGATTCTGTGATTCTGTGATGTAACAGGTTCAACCGCATGTTTTACCTCCAGCTAAATGCCAAGATTTTTCACAAATGAAAGCTGCAACTTTTCAGATGTTAATGTTTGTGTTTTGACACACACTACTACAGATGTATAAACTTCTAAATGGTTCTAGTTATGTTATAAAATACAGAATTTGCCACTAAAGAAGCTCTTCTGTTATGAAAGTAATATAAATGACAATGCTGAGAAACAAACTGGTGGTTGCAATGACATTCAGCATTTAAAAAAAAAAAAAAACAACAAAAAAAAAAAACTTAAAACTTCTTTTCATTCCCAAGGAACTTTTCATCCATCACAAACACCCAAAAATTTCAAAGTGACTTTGAAATAAGATCAGCCACACATATCAAGAAAAAAAATCTTAACATTCTTTGAAAGAGGAAAGAAATGTCCTTATTTCCAGTGTCTTTTTGTGTATTATCTTTTTTTTTTTTTTTTTTTTTTTTTTCTCTCTGTAAAGAAAGCTACCGAGGAACATGGGTGTCTTGCTCAGCAGTGATGCCTGTGATGTAGGAAGAGAGAGAAAACATCCAGCACTTAGGCAGAAATAACCTGAGATACCTCTTTGAATTCCTTTCACACTACTTTCATCAAATACAACTCCCCCCATTTGAAACAGTAAGCTGCCTTACAGCAGGTCTTGCTCACTGCACACAGGCAACCAGTTGCCCTGACACCCCTCTGCTCTTTTCATCCCACTTCTGTAGTCCAGCTGTGAAAATGAGAGCAGGGGGACTTGGATGTGTCTGTGGATGTCTGTTTGCTGTTCTAATTGTTTGAAAAAGATGCCAAGAGACAAACTCTTGGCTTAAATTGCTTTGGGAGCCCTCTGTCTGTGCTGAATTGTGGCTGTCTCTGCAGATGTGAGCTCTGAGCACCTGGGCACAGTGAGGAAGCCCTGGCTTGGAGCATGGAGCTGGCAGTGGCGTGATACCCAGTCCAAGCTGCTTTGCTGTGGTCTGTCTGGAGATGCCGAGACTTTCTGGAGCTCATAATCCTTCCTCAGCCAGCCTGATGGGAAACCATATCAGAAAATGACCCGGAGCTGTGTCTTACTTGTTTTTACATGGAGGTGAGCAAACTTCAGATACAGCACAAGTTAACAAGCAACTTTAAGGTACCTTTAAAGTCACCAGTCCTTATTAAATGTGTTTGGTCTAAAAGGTGATCATAGAGAAAGCTAACACCAGCTCTGAACTAGTGAAGGACATGAATTGTTTTTGATCTTAATGACTGTAAATACAAACTACCTTATGATCTGCTTTCTCCTGCCCTGCCATTCTGTTCTCTCCATCACCACTTTCATTATTTTGGATAGTCTTCTTATCTCTTTAAGCATCTCCTGAGCTCTGCTTCTTCCTTCTCTTTTGTAACAGCATCCACTGAGTGCCCCATCTTGTCTGTATATTTATGGAAAATTTCTGCAGAATGTGTGCAAAGGTATTTTTTTGACACTTCAGTTCTTTCCCTTCACTCACCACCTTTTGCTTTGCCACAGCCACATCAGCTGTCACTCTATTTGTGCATAAATCACCTTCAGCACTTGCAGCGCAAATTTCTCTGGGAGACAAGCTATTAGATCAGTCGCTCAGTTCATCTATAACAAGCCTTGGATGGCAGTTACAAGGCCTGTACTCATCACAGACTCAGTCACAATTTACACGCGGCAGACTTTACCTGGGTGACCACTGTCGAACTGCATTCCTTTGACCCCATGGAAATTAGGGTTGTAACAGTGATTCAAGTGGTGTCAACTTTTACAATGGACTATTTGGGAGATAGTCAGTTGGGTCTAGACAAAATTGTACCAAAAACGTACAGAACTGAGCCTTCCTGGGTGCCAGGGACCTTGATTGTGCCCCATTCGTTGCACATCTTAATGGTATACGTGCAGCAGTCACCTACTGAATGAGCACCACTGCAATGGGGTGGCATTAGTTGCTGTACACAGTTGTTAGCATGAGGCTGTTTTTTTTCTACCACAGATACTCAATTGCAGCATCGCTGGCAGTTTCCAAAACGTTAGCTCTCACATTGCTAGCTGCTGCTAAATCCTAGAATTGCATTAAATAATATCTTTGTAGAAGTTCAGCTCTATTTGTGGACTCTGAAAATCTGATGTGTAGATTTACAGCTGTCTGAAGTCACAAAAAAAAATGAAATCTTGAAACAAACACGTCTGTGGATTCTCATTAGAGCCCTAACAAGTGAAAAGACTACAGTGCAGGCACATGCGGGTCAGGGAAGACAGAAAGGAAATGCCCAGTGAGCATAGGGGCCATTCAGCCTCTTCAGAACAAGCACAGTGCTGGAGAAGCTGAAAGAGTCTTATTTTAAGCAGCTAAAGACTTATTGCACCGAGCTTGACAATGTCTTCCTAAGCTGAAATGACAGAAGGGCAGATAGTTTATGCAGTGTGCAACTAAAGACTAATTCAATGCCCCAAATTCCTCCCCGGTGCCATTTCAATGACTTCAAGGGAGCTATTTTCGCCAAAGGTATTATGTGAATATTTTTATTTCAATAAAATGGCTACCTTGCTGGAATTAATTCCGACAGATGTTTTAGCAATTACAAAATCACTTAACTAATTATCTCAAATACCTTTTTGGCCATCTCCACTACGATAAACACCTGAAACAAAATTACACTGAGTAAACTGCAGTGGGATTGTACTAAACCTTGGCTTTGGGAGAGACAGGATGGAAGTTAGTGCTTGGCACTTAATGTCATCAGCATTATAATGATGCAGCTAGAGTATATATAATTTTGTTGCTGACCTTACATTATTATATAATTAAGGTAATTTAAGTAATTACTTGCTAAAAAGACTAATTTTGTTCATCAACATAAAGACTCTCAAAGCACAGCAATACTAGGAAATTAGATTCCAATACAGCAATTTGGGGAGAATTAGAACCTCTAGTGAAGAAGTGAAATAGGAGGAGGCAGTAAAACTGAAGAAAGGATAGTTAAAGTTCCTGAAACCTGAAAGTACTCTCTGTTCTGTCACAGACATCCCCTGAAACTCCCCAGTCCTCTAAACATAGTAAGGATTTTCTTGTCACATGGAAAATATTCACTGTGACTGTTTCTAACTGTAAACTTAAACTTAGTAAGTAAAGAAGCTAAAACTCTTTTTTTTTTCTTTCCAAGACAGACAAGCAAAAATCTTTCCTTAGAGAAGTCCATAATCAGAGTGACTCTTCTGAAGGCATTTTTGCCTCGCCCCTTCAAAATAAGATTATCCTAAAAGATCCTAGCAAATTAACTCTTTAATTGAGTATGCAGCAATTTCAGTTATGTCAAGCCATAAGCTCATCCACAAAAATAGACCACATCATTCCTACACAATAATGTAATTTTAAACCACAGACTTTTCCTTCTGGAGACACATCTACTTATAAATGGTCATATTAAACATTGGTGTCTTTTGCAAACATACCAAGAGTTAAAAGGAAGATGTTGATGTCAGAAGAATGTTACATTTGAGAAACTTGAGAAACATTTTTTTGGATCACTCTTAATTCATTACTTTTTTTAGAGGTGATAACCTGTCTATTTACCTGTGTTCAGGCACAGTAAAACTTTTTCTGTCTTTAAACTTTGGAAGAAAATAAATTCTTACAGCAGAAAATACTGAATCCAGCTTTAAACCTTTCTTGCTGTTGTTCCTGATGTTGTTTTGAACTGTATGTGGACATTTGCCTGCTTTTGTGACAGGAGAAAGATTTTGCTGCAAGTAATCAATATTTTGTTTGTTTAATAACTAAGAAATTGCTTGAATACATAACTAAGTTAATGATTTGGCAGGCCTATGAAACATGCTAATTAAAATTTTAAGTCACAAGAAGCCTACAGAAGTATTTAATAGAAGAAGCTACACGTGGAGAGACTATTTTTGTACTTCAAGCAAGTGTGCTATATTAATCATATAAACTTTCAAAGTACTTTATCTATAAAGCCAGGAGACTTCGATATATACAATCTGTGTTTTTAATTCAAGTGAAAGAACTTTCAAGCACTCTTAAGAACACAAGGCTTAAGAATTTATGGGGCTACAATGATATTGCAAAGAAGAAACCAAATACAAGTTTTCAAAACAAAATTTCAGAGGCATTCCAGAACCTGATGCATTAAGAATGGAAAGTACTGCCCAATTCAAAAACATCATTGTAAGCAGAGAAACTCACCATTGACCATATACGTGTGAGAGAAAAAGCAAAAGGAGGATCCTTGAAGTGCCCCCAAAGAACCCAACAGCATTTTGGAAACAAGCTGTCTACCAGACTCAACAGAAAGGGATGAAAGAAATTACTTCATGGGCACTTGCAGAGGTTTATTGCTGTTGCTTTTCTTTGAACATTGAAATGTTGTTGTAACTTGAGTTTTATTAAAAGCTCATTCTTTAAACCCCAAACAGCTAGACAATGTAAACCAACTAAGGTGATTAAACCAACTAAGATGATTAATTTTCATTAGAATTTCTGTCTCAAATTACTCTTTAAACAAACCGGACGTTAAATGACATTGAGATTTTAAGTGAATACTTCTAAAGCTGCTTCCTCGAGTAATTGAATTAAAGTTTACCCCCAGTTACAAAGCTTTCTGTGATTTACTTTTGTCTGCTCACAATTTTTTTTCAGTTTTGTTATGTCAAAAAAAGACTCACCTTTCTGAACCGACTTGTCACTAGAACTAGCTGGATTATCTATGCTAATTAGCTGCACTTAATACCATGTGCCTAAAAAGGGACATTCCATAATAAAACTAGGTATGATGATGCAGTATGCAACAGAGCATCCTCCAGGGAATAATGGAACTAACATTGATTTTTATTGCTTATTTTTTGACCCAATTTTTTTCCACAGAGAAAGAAAAAAGAATGATTTAATGATTAATAACTTCCATTTCCTCTGTTTGCTTACTTTTGTCAGGTTTTCCTCCAAGGCATGGTAGGAATCTTTATTGTATGACACTAATAGGACCATCACATCCCTGAAATTGCATCGCATAAACAATTGTGTATAATTCTGTCCATGTTTTCCTCAGTGGTTTCCTCAAAAGCTACATTACTTGGTTCCTGACTCTAAAATATTTTCTAAATTTCCACCAACACTAAAAAGGATAATGGTAAGACAAGATTTCATCAGTACCTATTGCTACTCTACAGTGGGAAAAATCTTCTCATTCTATCATGTAATGGAAAAACACATAATGGAGTCAGCTGCTAGGAGATGTAGAAGTATACATTCAGATGGAGAATAAGGTGAAGGTTTTTAATCACTGGACCATACTGTCACGGAACAAGGAGGATCTCCCATCATGAATTGAGGACCTGTTCCAGGATCACTGGGTGAATCTGTACAGCCTTTCAGAAGGTAATCACACTCATCGTTTCTGGAAGCTCTATGAATATATGGAGGAAAAAATCCCTGATACGTTGGCCAAAGTAGTTTTGAAGAAATAAAACATCACATAACAAAGAAAGGCTAAAGAAATATTAAATGATAAAAGGGAAGTAACATACTAGGAAATAGCAATGACTAGCTAAAGGATGATTAATCTCCAAGTGCATTTAGTTGGAAAAATGTAGGATAAATTGGACTTCTGGCTAATGCAGTACGGTGGAAGATGGCAATAGGTCTGAGAAGCAAAAAGCCTGGGAGCAATGCAATATTGAAGGGTGAAATCTGCTGCAAAAACTGGACCTTTTCCTTCCACCCCAAAATTATTTCTAACAATTTTAACAACTATGTGAAATAGAGCTTATTTTATGCAACAAAAACTAGAAAAGCAAAAGCATTTGTTTTTGTCTGCTTGTGAAGACAATAAGGCCACCAAGATAATCAGGGGGCTGGAGCACCTCTCCTATGAGGAGAGGCTGAGAGAGCTGGGGCTGTTCAGCCTGGAGAAGAAAAGGCTTGGGGGGCATCTAATCAAAAGAACACAGAGCCAGGCTCTTTTCCTTGGTGCCCAGTGCCAGGACAGGAGGCAACAGGCATAAACTGGACCACAGTAGGCTCCCTCTGAGCACTAGGCAGCACTTGTTAGCTGGGCTGGTGCTGGAGCATGGCCACAGGCTGCCCAAAGAGGCTGTGGGGTCTCCTTGGAGAGCTTCAGAAGCCCCCAAGATGTGGACCTGGGCACTCTACTTGGGGTGTCCCTTCTGGAGCAGGCGCTGGGCCAGATGGACCCAGAGGTCCCTTCCACCTTAGCCGTTCTGTGACTCTATGATTTTGTGAAGTAGGGTTACTTAGATACTCCCTTATGTATCAGTGTCATTGTTTGAGGAACATACAAACCTCCCAGAACTTTCCTGAAAGGTCCAGCAGCCCTTTTATGCATAAATGAAAAACTGAAGTATGTTGAGAAGTACAGCTAGGTGTTATGGCTCTGGGTTTCATGTCAGCCCTCTACAAATATTTTCTTATAAGTAAATAATAGAAAGCATTAAAGATATCAATGAAAAAAAAACAGTAAAAGTACATGCAGTCTAGGTTTTCAACATGAGGGTTTTAATGTGCTCATCATTCTTCAGAATTGAGTCACTTCTAGAGGAAGTGCAAAATAAAATACAGTAAGCGGGATGAAATATTTTCAGCCATGAAATATTTCCATTGCACCTTACAACTTGGGAACTTGCTGAATGAAAAATGTCATTCCTAGGAGTAAAATAAAATAATATGACAACATGAGAAAATGATTGTTGTAAAATATTTGCTCCAATCCATGAGCATGTAAGCTTTTGCTGTCCTTGGTAGGGATAAATTTGATAACCGCTCTAACAGTTAATGCGAACAAAGGGTGCAACATACCCACCAGTGTGAAGAAGCCATCTTTAGGACACATAGCTGGTACATCTGCTGATGCTGATGTTCTCACCTAATTCTGTGTTGCCCAATTGATTTGCAGCTTGCTTATTTCTGGAGGTATTAGCATCCTGTCTATGGCTTCCAGGCTATTTCCTGAAATTGTGTGTTTTTATAACATTAGTCTAGGAAGACTGGCATGAAATAAAACCCTGACAAGCAATCAAAGAAGAAGTTATTTTCTAAAAGAGTTTCTCTGGAGAATCAGGTCAAAAGCCTACCTCTAGCCTTGCACACTTGGAAGACATGAAAGAAAGCTTTGTTTTAGAAGCTTAGATGTCGACACACAAAGTTGATAATTGTTTTTTTGTATTTTTTTTTTTCCCCACTGTTTATTGCTTTTGAAGAAATTCAGTCTGAGACCTGGGATGCATCAAAGAAGGATGTGTATTTGGATGAGCTTTGTTTGATGGCAAGAGCTTTTCCTTATTAAGTCATCAAAACAGCCTGGAGTGAGAAGGTAGCCAAAGCCTTCTGGAAAAGAGTAGCAAGCGTCACTGAGGACAATCACAGGGCATGGAAACTCGACAGCTTTAACATTCTCCCTTTTCAAGTACACACAGTTAGGTAGCTAGATGTCACGTGTGAAGAGCAAAGGTGTCTGATCCAAAACTCATCAAGTCAATATAAACATGCCCTTTGACTTCAAATGAGCTTTGGATAAGCCCTCAAAGAGTGAAGCACTAATGAGTTAGAACTTTTCTAACAACAGTTGGATAATCTTCCAGGTGGGGGTTGTGGAGGGCAGTTTCAAAAGCAGACCTCAGCTCTACGTATTGGTTGTGAAGTTACCTTCTTTGGTCAGACACTCAGAGGCAGTTCTGCCTGTTATCTCTAACACAGTGCAAAGTCTTTTGCAGGAATACCACCACATACTGACCTCTCCAACTTCTTGCTACTGCAAGAACCTAGGACACTGATGATGTGCTTCTCGGTTATAATATGAATTATTGCTTTTGTTCCATCTCAAAAAGGACCTTAACTTGTATACTTTTCTTAGACATACATTAGCTAGACATTTCTTACCACCTACGGATATTGCCTATGGAGTAAACATGAACATGATGCCTGCACCGTTTTTGCCTGCATATAGGAAGACTTGGCTATTCTCATGATTCTTTCTACTCTTATGTACCTTTTGTATTGAGAGAGAGGGAAGGAACTACACACCCCAAATCATCAACTTTCACGGTTGCATCAGAACATCTATTTGTGTCACATTCAAGCCGGAGCCAGTTCAGCTTCTATCAGCCAGTCCATTGCAGGTGCCAAACCCAGTCTGTTTTAGGGGCAAGTAATGAAAATGCTATGCCAGGTATTTGGCCAACTCTTCAATTGCTATAGCTTTGTTTAAGGGAGAACTTCAGAATGTAAAACAAACAAATAAACCGAAATAATACTTTGCTGGGAAATAAGGATCAAGGTACTTATCACTTTGGATCTGTCTGGCAATGAGGACTCTTGGTTAAACCCGGTTACCATGATCAGAATTGCTCTGCTCACATTGCTGAGCTCCTGTGGGGCCATGCCCCTGCCTTCTTACCCTTCCACCTCCCCCTTATTTGCAGAGAAGCAATTGCTGTTGCAATCACTCCCTGAGAGTAAAGACTGATGTGAGGATCCTTGAGCAGATTTAAGTTGCTGGAAAGTACACAGAAAGGAAGAAGAAGGGCAGGAATGTAGAAGATGAGCCATGGAAGAAGAGAACAACTCAGGTGCCACCCATGACATCACTCTGTCAACCCCCTTCTGAGCTTTCCTTCCATCCTTTTACTTTGTTATGTCTACACCAGAAGCCTTTTGATACTGACTTTCAGTCTATAATGCTATGAATTCCAGACATTGCTTTTCCCATGTTATCTGGGCTTTTATACTATTACATTGATTATAAGGCCAGAGACACGACTTTATTATCTACTCTGATGTGCTGCATAACAGAGTTAAAAGACCTTTCCTGAAGTGTTTGAACAGCATCTTTTTAATTGGTGCCTCTTCCTCCTCCTTTCTATTTTTGACTTCTAAGATTCCATATACAGAAATCTGCCTCGATTCCTGGGCAATTTCCCCCCAAATAATGATGTCCACCAGAGAACTAATATATTTAATTTCAAGACAAATTGAGTCCAGATTCAGCTTTCAGCCCCTAGTATCTGTGAAATCTTTGCCGGATTGAAAGCTGAAGCCAACTCTTCATTGCAAGAGGTTTTGAGCTGGAATCTGAGCCCCTAGAGAGGGAAGGAGGCAGCAGATCCAGGCGGGAGGAACGCCATCCCCCCAAAGCCTTCCTAGGCATGGCATCTCAGAGTTTTGATCCTCACTCAAAGGTCTTATTTTTATTTTCTGATTTTGTTTTCAATTGTGAGAGATAATCTCCATTATCACATTCTTTCCTGTTCAATGCTTTTTAATGCATGTATTATTTATCTTAGGAAGGTCCTTTATGCTCTTGTGTGAATTCCAATTGTTATGGCTCATTTTAATTTCCTTTAAGGCCCTTGGCCATTTTTGTGTTGGAGTACAGCTGGTTCCACTTAATAAAAGTTTTGCTGTGCAGAAATATGAAGCTTCTGTGCCCCACCTTTGAAATCTCCAAGTAAACAACCACTCGATCTGATACGGTTTATACAATCCAATTCAAAAGAAGCTGATGGAGCCTAAAGCATGGGGAAAGGCGTGCTTAACTCTAGTACATACAACACACAAAAGAGTTTGGGGTATGTGTCTACAGAAAGCCAAGCTATTTGATTTTCTATTTATTTTATTTTGCCCACTTTGGATGCTTATCAGCAACGGTGGCGAGGAATTTGATCTATCGTGGTTACATACTAGGTCTAGATAAATCTTGCTGTACCTAAAAACCTTCATCAGAGGCACAATTATAAATAACAGAATCACACAGCAAAGAAACGTGCTTCTCAAACTTGTCTACAGTCAGCCCCAGAGGATTTGATCTCAATACTGCTTCTGAAGAATAGTGTTGTCTGAATGTTAGATATTTTTCAAGCAAATGGTACTTTTTAACTATACCAATAGTAATTTCAAGTGTTTTCTCATGTGTAATTCCTTTTTCCACAGTTTATCATATCAAAACAGTCTGAACAGAGAATAGCCATGACTTTTTTATTTAACCAAATCCTTGTTTTCTTTCATTTATTTGTTGTCTCTAATCATGACACAATAAAGTCAAGTATTTGGGAAAAGGCCCTTCCTTTCATTGCGTGTAACATCATTAGGGACTGTGTGATTTGGGTTTCTATGTCTGAATAGAAATAATTAGAAAATATGATTCAAGTATTTTATGTCTCGGAAAGATGCTGGGATAAATTCTGCCTTTCTCTGCAAGAGGCGAGGAGAATTAAATTGGATAAAGGGCTCAGAAGCGCTCTCGAAAGCTGTATCCAAACTAGTGCATGAAGACGAGACAAGAAAATGGAAGTTTCTAGGATATGGCAGAAAATGAGCCAAGGGAGCATCCCTGTCTGATGTGCTGAGAGGTGTATCAGCCAGAAGGCAGATGTGTTGCTGCGGAGCATCTGTTCCTTATCTAACTGTGTGCAAGTTTGGAGCACACATTTATGTTCTCCAAATCCACATCTAAAATATTGTTATATGTGCCCCAAACCAGGTAACTGAATATATATCCTTTGCTCACCAACAGAGGCCAAATTCAGTTCAGTGTGTTCTTCATGATCTTTGAACACCACAGTAGTCTTGCACCAGAGTAGAACAAGAAAAAGTGTGTCAGACCTCAAATCCCTGAGATTTCATCAGAAAGAAAAAGATCACAGAGGTACTGAGAGCAACTTAAGTGCCAGACTTAGGTAGAAAAGATTCCTCTTTGGGAGTCTTCAAAGCAACTGTTTCTCCCCAGTGGCTCTGTAAGGAATTTATGCACTTACTTAAGATGGCATCTACAGCAGGCAACTAAAATGTAGGTGCAAATTAGTCACCTACACTGCTACAGCCTACGAACTTGTGACCGGCTTGGAATAAAGAGGCTTGCAAGGGTTTGAATAAAACAGCCTGAAGGATGTACAAAATGCATGCATATAGAAATATACAGATAATGAACGTTGCTGCTGTATACACTGACTCCCAAGACAAAACTGACGGCAGCACAAATGCTCCCAGTAGCCAGAAATACGAACGTTCACATTGTGAGACAGGCTGGATGCATCTTCAATAAACTGCACGTGGGGCTGGTAATGCCTAAATCCTTTACAATGCTATCTGATATTTGTTAAGATCAGATAAAAGAGAAGGATTTGAGGTTGGGGGCTCTATCCTGCTCTCTGCTTCTCAGCCCCAGTGCTGCTGATTTTTTAAGATATCTGAAGATGGATACTGGAGTAGGAAGGGAGGAACATGCCTCAGGGCTACTGAAATGTTCTCAGTAATAGGTTAAAAATGTGAAGCATTTAAAGTATCTGATGTTCCCCTTGATATTCTCCAGGCAATTTCCTAAATCAGCTTCAAATTTTACTCATTTTCAGCTTTAAAACAAGCAGCACCACAAATGATTAAAAGAAACAACAACAACAAAAAATAAACACACACCCAGATGGTAACTATTATCTGAGCCAGAAAATAGAGACAAATACATCCACTTAGGGCAAACTAACATATTGTATTATATCACTATGATGTACTGTAATGGGATATGATTTACATTAAAACTTGTTGTGAATTAGAGATTTAACTTATGGCCTTTCTCCACAAATTACAACAACAAACAAGAGCACGGAAATAAGCTCTAATAACGGCATACATCCCATCACCATTTGCAGGATTATTTCTAGACCAAAGCCATGGATAAAACGTTGACGAGTGCAGTTTCACAGGGTTACTCTAGAAATGTGAAGTCCAAGTCCCAAATCCCTGTGGTCAGCAAAGATTTCATAGCACTCTTCCCAAGAGGTGGGGTGGTTTAGGTGAGGTTTTGATTACAAAACATTTGAGAACAGTGGGGCAGATGGTGTGACCGTGGCTTTTTATGTGAAATGTAATGGTGTTGCTTGTGCTCCTTCCATCTGCTTGTTCTATCCACCTCACGTCCTGTGTCATAACCTCGTAGGACTCCTATTGTAGGGACTGTCTTTTAGTGATGTACGTTGAAGCACCCAGCACAAAAGAAGCCAGAGCTTTCGGCTCTCCGTTGTTAATGTAACTGAGCTAAACAGATAAACAACTTGTCAGGGATGAGCTTGCTGCATTTATTCTCGGTAGCAAATTGTACTTCTAATTGGATAAGGTTCCCTTCCCTGCCTACTGTCACCTGGTTTATAATGTGGTGCACCTTTTAAGCACTGCAAAATCTCTTGCTGAGGCAGCTGCTTTTTATGATGGATAGCACACAAACGTACACATAAACACAACGCATTTCTGTTCCCTCATTTATATAACTGCTTCCCACAAAGATCCTAGGACCAAAATCTTCTCTGAGGGGGAGGATGACATGCTAAGTGGATTCCAAAGATTTGAGGTTTGTCTTCCCTAAGTGACTTGCCAGAGCGACGCCTATCTGTATGCGTCAATATTCTCTGAATGCAAAAAAAAAAAAAAAAGGATAATGTGGATAATGTTTCCTCTCCTGACAAATGTGCACTGAATTTTATCCACACAGTGCTTTAGGAGTTCTGCAAGAATGTAAAAAGCTACCTAATTTCCTGTTTAACTTTGTCCAGAAACCAACTTCTCCCTGCTGCACGTGTGTCTGCCTGAAAGCCCGAGACTGGGAGGGGAAAGGAGAATTCCTACTTCCAAAGCCCAAAATAATCTGATTCCTCCCTGCTCTGCTGCAAAGAAAAAAAATAAAAAAGATGATTGAGCCAGAATTGGTATGCCTCCCGTGATTACTAATGTAGCACCTCCAGCAGTACTTGAGACAACATTAATCTGGCTGCCTTGGGTACCAGCATGAAGCCTGCATCCTCACCCACATGATGAGCTGCCGCTGACATTTCTACTGCTGCGCCTCCTCTCTTCTTGTTACAAGCTGCCATGATGAAGGCTAGGACGGCGGGCGGACTTGTACCATGGTCACAGCTCTGTTTACAGCACAGGCTGACCTTTCCCTACTGACAGAAGAAACATGAGTGATAGATCTGTAAATGTTACCTTTAAGAAAAAAAAAAAAAAAAAAGGAAGAAAAAAGAAAGAAAATGAATGCTATTATTTCGTCATTAATCGTAGAAAGTAAGAGTTGAAAAAAGGAAGACAAAATTTCAAAATTTAGTTGCTCATGCCCCCTTGGATTTGAAGAGGTTCTCAAATAAATATGTTTATTTGAGAAAGGAGAAGAAAATCCCATTCAGGATGACTGTACTGGGTACCCAGTGTGACTGCATTGCCTGGGGAAACAGCTGAGCCAGATCGCATTTTTTGAAACTTGTGGAATTTTTGCTCGCTGCCAAGGGAAACTATGGGAAACTACTATGAAGCAGAGATAATAGCATTCTGAAAAGTATGCCAGTAATGAAATGTCAGAGCAAACAGTAACAGGATGGAGAAAAAGTCAAGGAGAGATGCAATATGATGTCACTGTGCCTTATGCTGCGGCAAAGGAGAGCGGGAGTTTTGTAATGCTCAGGGTCAGGCTGTATAATGAGGTAGGAAGCAAAGCTACAGAAATGACTCACAACCAGGAGCTAATGCCCTTCTATGAAAAATGGAGCTTCTCATGAATTTCATAATGCCAAATATGTTTATAGCAATTACCCTACAGGCTCATTTCTCCCTCATTTGCAACTGCCTAATATGCTTTCAGTAGCTGCAGCTATCCCCGAATTAAACTAGTAAAATTAAGAAGGCAGAGATTTTTCTTGCTATCATTTTTAGCATTTTGTCCCTTTTGGATGAAATGAATCATATTGTTTACTATGGTCTTTCATTTTAGTCCTCTGTCTTATGCTCCAGCTGGAAGTGAGTAGGATAACAAGCACTGTGCCCAGTTAAGAGAGTACGTAACACTTGAAATGAGATGGAAAACATATGTAGGAAGTCAGAAAAGGACCGCCATGGGAATTGCTCCTTTGCTGTTACGCTCAGAGGGACAAATTACTGCTCAGCAGAGCGATGCAGACCCACCAGCTCTGCCAGCGTGGCACCTGCTAGCCCCAGGTCTGAACGGAGACACTTGCCACCATCCTGTGGCATCAACCTTACAACGTCTCCTGCATGAAATCAAAAGGACAAAAACCACACGCAAATCAGCTTCAATAGTGAGCTCACACTGCCTCCATAACCCATACAGCATGGTTCTGGACAGTGAGGGCTGATGCGCTGCGACAGGGCTTCAGCACAGAAAGGCACTGCCAGCTGTACCTGCACAAGTAATTATCCATGCCAAGGAGCTAAAGAAAAGCAAACAGAAAGCTAAGAGAGCTCAAATAGAACAGTAATGGTAACCCTGTAAGAAAAAATATCAGACCTAACTGAGGAGGGTAAGCAGGCTTTAATGCATGCTAGCCTTGTTGGTGCTGCATAAACACCTTGTCTGCTCCATGCTGGTGCTGTTCCAGGGTCAAGCATATTCAGTGTCCTTTATAATAAAGTTGTCAATATACAGTCTTGACGCTATACATTGATTTTCTGCCACGAAAACAGGAAGTTATCCCTTTGTATTCAGCAACGTGGCAGCACCTTAATATTTCTTAGACCACAGTATTCAATATCACTGCACAGACCAGGGCATCTTCCTGGCCCCACACATTTCTTCTGCAGTCTTTTAGTGCTTAAGTTCTTTACAAACATTCTGGCATTGTAAAGTAGCAATAGTTCTGGTCTGCAGCAATAAACTACTTATACAAACTTCTGTTAACAAAGGGGCAAAGGGCAAGAAAATCCCCCTGATATAATCTTAAGGAGGATAAAAAAATACTAGTTTTTTTAAAAAAAACTTGTTTGCAAAATAAAGGATCATAACAATATTATTTAGCACTTAGATCATTACCCCCAAAAATGACAAATGAGATCAGACCAAGCCTCACAGTGGCAAAGAAAATGAAAGAAAAGAGTTATCTGACTTGCCCCAAACAGCACATAACACAGCTAAGAAAATTTTGCACTTGTCTCATTTCTTTTTATTACACAAACCCTTGCCTTGCCAACTTCCCCATCTTTTAACCATGAGCATGGATGATACAAGGGCTCTTCTACCCAAACTCCCACCTACCTAACATGACAATGGAGGTCCATAATGACTTTTGTAAGGAAATTTAGAGGTTAGAAAAAGCAGACATAAAAATCCCATCATCATAATTGCCAGGTGCATTGCCTTACTCCATGTTCAGGTTGTATTTGTCAATAACTATGTTAAGAATTACAGGTAGGTGTCTTCATCAGGACACAGGGACTAAGCTCACGCAATGCCAAAGCTCTTCCATTACAGTATATTGATTTGGAAAGTGCAGATTGCAAAATGCTATCAGAAAAAGTAGGAGCAGAAAGCTTGAGGGAACCCCAGGAGCACCCACAACAGTTGTGCCCCCACAGACAGCACAGACCACCCCGGCACATGCAGGTCTCACTGAAGGTATTCTCCAAAGATGATTCAAAACCCTGCCAACGAGCCCAGCCCAGTGCTTAGCTGTATCTGTCACCGGGAAGATTTTCCTACCAGCTGGCTTAAAGCTCCTCTTTCAGTATCATCTTCCAGCCGGCAAGCTCCCTGTTCACATTAATGCACATGGTGCTTTCTGCTGTTGTTTTTACCCCACTTCCACTCCTATTTACAGAAGTGCATTGCACCAATAAACCGGGCAATCGGCTGGAATCAGCCTCAACTTGAAACCTGGCTCGCTTTTTGTCTCCCCCTGGGCACACATTGCCATCCCCATGCTTTCTGCCTGCATGTGCCAGCAGCACCCGCGGGGAGCAGGCATGGCACGGGCCAGCCATGCTGAGCCTTGAGCTCCATGCAGTGAAGCCAGCGACAAAAACCAGCCACAAAACGACTTTAAACTCCACTCAGTGAAAGGTTTCTCATCACACAAAGTATTTGCTTTTATTTTTCAACTTTGTTTGCTAGCTTGAAAAGTCACAATTTGCTCACACCACCTCTTCAGGGGATGGGATGGCTCACAGCTGTTTCTAATAGGATCCCGTAGGCATCTGGATACTCATCACAGGGAAACTCTGAGCAAGATCCACAGAAGAGTGAGACCCGTTTGTTTGAACAAGGTCCAGCCGCGCTGTTTCAAGTGATTATGAGGTATTTAGGAGGCATTCAGTGGCTGATTTTATTTGGCTTGTGGCCGAACTCTGAGATCTACTTTGTAAACAGAAAGATTTCAGATCACGGATCGACAGAACTCTGTTGAATTACAAAAAACGCTGGGAAAAAAAAGGAAAAGCTGAGTATACAGATTGTGTTCTCAGAGAGTAGCATGACACATCGGTGACATGGGACATGTGGCCCCCTGAACCGCTGAGCACCAGCATTAGAGACGTGCTGCTCCTCTGGGGCTGCTCCAAGCAGGAGCAGGAGGATGCTTGGCCCCAGGAGCCCGGTTCCTGTCCTCCCCCGGCACATCTCTCGTGCAGTTTTTTTGGCCTAAGCTGCCGTTTTGATCACATTTCCATTAGGAATCACCGCTTGCGAGTACCCACGCATGCTGAGCGCACATTAAAACCACTTTTTAATGTCTCACTATAAAACCTGCTTTCAATATCAAACAAAACATTAAAGATCCATTATTTCTCCATACCAGCTAAAGACTTTTTAATGAGATTAATTACAAGAAAAGATGAACATATTTTCAGAAGATCAGTTGAATAACACAATGCCTAATGTTTAGCAACTTTAAATAGCATCTATTAGATCTGATGTTACTTGAAAAATGCTGGCAAATATTTACAGCATTTCAAGTTATTAAACCGGACACACTGCAAAACTGCCCAGTTTTGTTATTTACCTGCTATGACACACTGTGCTTTTCACAGCCCCCTAGTTCTCACATGCCTTTAAGAAATCTGTACGCGCCCTGAATAGGAAATGATTTGATTTTGCAGAAATGTGAAAATAAAATCTCTGCCATGATCCATGCGTAAATTCTGAGACAAAGCAGAAGTTGTTGGCATTAAGCTCGCTTGTTCTGCTTGCAGGAGTCATTAAAAAAACAGCTTTTTAAAATGGCTTTGCAGGACAGTGGCTCTGTCATGATGGTGACAATTCTCCTGTACGAAAGAGGGGAAGTGCAGAAAGAAATTATTACATAATGAAATTTAAAAAATATGACATGGAGACAGCAATGAAAGACTATTTATTGACTTTTTTTTTTTTAATCTTATTTCAGCCAGGGAGCAAAGAGACCAAGGAGAGCAAACGTGCTTCATTCACTGGATTTCTTTAGGACATCGCAGCCTTGTTCAACAAGGAAAGCACAGCAAAGATTAGCTATCTCAATTCCTAACCCCCCCGACCTTGTTTCTCACTAAAGGTTAATGTCTGGGAGAGGAAGAAAATTGACATGCTTCTATAAAAGCCTAAAGGTAAAAGACAAAGGGCAGTCTCAAGTGGATACTATTCCAGCTAGGAAAAGCTGTTGCACTGCATCACCGATGGCACTGAGACTTACTCTTGCTGCTATTTTTATTATTAATACAAACAATCTTTCTTCGCATGAAGAGTTCTAATTTTGCCGGAGATGCTAAATGAGAGGCAATGGAGATTATTAATGCTGAAGGACCGGGATAAATCAAACACCTGAGCACTGGGAGCTCCACGCAAAGCAGCAGGAGACTCCACCACAATTCCCAGGAAAAAAAATCCATGGAAATCTGCCTTTGTCGTCCATGCCATATTAAACAGAGGCACAGCTAACTGGGCTGCGCCCATTGAGGCACCCAGCTGCAGCTCTGAGCTGGAGTTTGTAAGAGGAAGGCAAATCCTATTGCTGAAATGCAGTAAGAAGATGGGAAATGCTGGTCTCGATTTATATGTAATCGAATGTGTACCTGTCCCTGAACACAGAAGAGCACAGCTATTTGGGAGGATTGGCTTCAGCCCTTGTGGCACAGCCAGAGGTGAAGGGCCCACACGGATCCTGAGGAATGGGAGTACATTTCTCAGAATCTGCAACTGCTAGTCCCCAGTATTAAAAAGAAAATAAAAAAGAAAAAGAAAAAAAGAAACATTTGGGACACTTTTAGTAGAACTTTAGTTTTAGCCGAGAGGAAAAGATTAACATTCCACCATAACTTCACACTCACAGTTGAGGTTTTCAAGCCAAATGAAAAAAAGCCACGACAACAACAACCATCATGCTCTCTTCGTCTTTCCAAAACACACAGCACTGCAGAACTTGTAATGAAATCACAAGAACTGGCAAACCTGAAGATATTTACAACAGCATGAATTACATTACGTCTCAAAGATTTAAATCCCTGGGAGACGCACGTATTCCACCGGCTGAGGACGTCACGGTGACCTTGCTTTAAAAGAAAGGATGGTGCCAAGGTTGACAGGCCCCCAAATTAAAATCTAGTCAAGAAAATACATTTTTCAAATGTCCTCCTGATTCTGAAAAAATCTATCAGCCTGCCAAAGCAAGGGCTGTGAGATTATTAAAGTGCCAAGTACAATTTATGCCCGTGATAGCTAACTGACCACTCTCCCTCCATATCCTGCCTGGGCTGCCTGTGCCTCCCGTACCCTGGTCAGCTCTTTTCCCTCCAAGGATGCTGACAGCAGAGTACCGTCCCTGCCACCTTCCCAGCTTCTCACCGCTCCCTTCTCCAAAAATCCAGTGTAAGATCAAGCCAGTTGGGCTATTTCTGACTATTTTAATTTTCCGTCTTCATTAATGCCCCACTGGGGCATTTGTTCTGGGGAGTTGCAAGAACATCTGCTATGAGAACAGCCTCGCAGCAATTTCTACTTTCTGCTGTAGGGTGACATACATCTACATACAGCACACTGTGTGCATTTGGTGTACAGCAGAGCTGATGTGAAAAAGGACAGATTAAGAAAAACCAGCTTGAATACAGTCCTCTCGAGAGTCTGGAGTCAGGCTCGAGTCCTGCCGCAGCCTGATCGAGGGGAGGATGCATATCGAGGCCTCGGCTTTTCAGGAGGATGCCCTAACTGTGGCATGCCTGTAACTCACCCGGCGCAGCCTGAGATATTTTAACTATTCATAAGGATACAGGATAAGAAGATGTAAGTGACACCATGCCAAGGACACCCCTGTACTGCCACAAGTGGGTGCATGGGGGTAACTACTCTTGGCTGTCCTGCCCAGGGCAGGCATCGCACCCCAGCGGGTGCAGACACGGAGCACAAAGCTATCACCACCTCTGCTCACCTCTGTGCAGTTCTCCTTTCCCTCCCTCACTTTTCTTCCAAGGGCTGCTGCTTCATTTTGAGTGCAATGGGCTGCTTCATTGGACACCAAAACCTCATTCTCCCTTTACCTCCCCCTCCTCCCCCCTCCCCCCTCCATTTTGCTGCTGCCATTTCGATCGGAAGTAACAAACCCACCGCTGCCTGGTCATCTACGAGCGTTTAAAATGACAACAGTGATGATTTTTTTCCAACGTGGCAGTCTGACAGACAGATCAATTATCTGTCGAGCCCTAATTTTAAACACATCAACTGTGCAAACCGTGGGTCAGGATAGCACGGGTTTGTTTTGCAGTCAGCTCCTGTGCAGGAGCGGGATTCCTCTACGTGACAGTCCTGCGGTGGCTCTCGAGCGGAGAGGGTGGGATGTGCAGACATGCATGAGCACGTGTGGTGGTGGTGGGTCACCTCCCAGCTCAGCTGCCTTTTTAACTCTGCCATCTTGAAAACTCTCCTCCCTGAGAATTTATGGATCTGAATATCCTGCCGCCAGGATGGTGAATTATGCAGGTGTGGTGGTTTTACCGTGCTAGGCAGCTGAACACCACAACCGCTCTCTCACTCCCCCTCCTCAGATGAGGAGGGGAAGAAGTAAAGGAAAGAACAACTCACGGGTTGGGATAAGGATAATTTAATTAAAGAGAAAAAAAATATTATTAAGGAAATATTATTAATTAATTCAACTAAAGGGAAAAAAGGGGAAACGGGAAGAGGGAGGGGGAAAGGGAGTAATAAAAGAAAACAAGTAAAGGCTATGTGGAAGTGCAGAGGAAAGAAATTACTCTCTACTTCCCACAAATGAGCGATGCTTGACCACGTCCTTGAAGCAGGGCCTTAACACATGTAGCCGGCGTTCGGTAGGAGGACAGATGCTTTCGCAATGAGAACCCACCCCTCCCCTCTTCTTCCTTTTTCCACCTTTTATTGCTGAGTGTGACATCATATGGTATGGAATATCCCTTTGGTTGGTTTAGGTCAGCTGCCCTGGTGATGTTTCTTTCTCACTTTTTGCCCACCCCCTAGGAGGGTCAGAGAGAGTCCTGATGCTGTGCCAGCACTGCTCAGCAGCAGACACAACACCGGTGTGATACCACTGCTGTTCTAGCTCCACGTGCAGAGCGCAGCACTGTATGGGCTGCTGCAGGGAAAGTTAACATCCCAGCCAGACCCAGTACAGCAGGAAGCAACACAACACTATGACTGCAGGTTTGTGATGGCCCTCCCTTCAAGCCCCCTTGGATCCCTCTTTGCTTCCACATACGTTGTCCCTAAAAACACAGACCCTTCTATGTTAGAATAAGCACAATGGAAATTAATTCTCACTGCTTTGTTCTGCTTTTCTGCCAGGGAGTATAAGGCATGCTCAAGGATAGATGGACTGACCAGAAGGCTGTCTGATGCCACTGTGGCTTGCAGTCCCGATACTGCTGTGGTATTGCTCTGCTGTTTTCCACAACATCCCCCATTTCATTGCAACAGCTGCCATAGCTCCTAAAACCCATGTTTGGTATGCTTTTACTCACATTAGGCAGAAATCCAATGCACAAAAGGGCAACAGCAGGGAGAAAGGTGGGAGGAGAACAGGAAGCAAATGGTACACTGCTGCACTGCTCAATGCCCCTCTCTCTGCAAGGAGTTTGGAGATGGCTGTGATAAACACAGCACAAAAAACAGAGGGAGAAAGTGATGTTTAGCCCGGGTTGGCCCAGCTCCATGAGAGAGGACAGGTCCTTCCCTTCCTTGTGGGGATGCACAGGGAGCGGTGACACGAGGGTGAGTGTGGTGGCAGTGCTCAGTGCAGGCCGCATCACACCACAGGCACTGGTGCCCGCGATTTATTTTTACATTGGAGGTTCAAGCTGGATATCAGGAAAAGGTTTTTCACCAAGAGGGTGGTCGGGCACTGGAACAGGCTCCCCAAGGCAGCAGTCATGGCACTGAGCCTGCTGGAGTTCAAGAAATGTTTGGACTACGCTCTCAAACACATGATGACTTTTTTTATTATTATTTTTTATCTTTGGTCGTTGTCTGGGGACCCAGGTGTAGGACTCTGTAATCCTTGTGGATCCCTTCCAACTCGGATATTCTATATTTCTATGCAACACAATCCCCTATGTCCATGGAGGGTCCAACACAGAGAAGGGACATCGGCTCTTAGCTCCTGACCTGACCCTCTGTCTCACCCAGCCTTCAGGATTAGAAGAAGAAAGTGGCACTAGAGACCATAATACCATCTCCATCAGAAGAAATTCCACCTTCACCAGCAAGATTCCCCACAGGAAATCTTTGGCTGATTGTTAGCTCAATTTTGTGCAAGGGAGAGCTCTCACCCACTGGAGAATGTGATCACAAAAACTTAATGGAAACACTAGGAAAAATAATTTGAAATGCAGGGAAGAGAGAGAGAGGCAAGACTATCCTCAACTGTGAAAAGTTTGGGTTTATTTTCCGATTTTACTATAGGATGCAGCAGATGAATCCGGTGCTATTATTTATTGAGAAGTGTCCCATGTGCACAGTCGGGCTTTGCACACAAATGAGAGTGTCTGCTCCAAGCCGAGACACAAGCAGTTTGACATCTGAATACACCAGAGACAGGCTCTTCGTGAAGTGGTGTGGATATTTTCAGAGATCATTGCTGGAAGTCTTAAGGGAAATGGGGTGTTTGCAGGCAGAAGGCATTTCATAGAGAGAGGCATTTCTCTTTGAATACATAACACAAGGGAGTTTCAACAATAAATAGGACATAATTGGAAAAATGTAAAATATGAATATGAAACTATTAACAATGAGAGAAAGTATTAAAAGGAATTGTGATCAGAGGGCAGAACTGAAGGAGAGACTGGGGAGGTCAGCATGACAGGACTGAAGTGGGGGCTGATGCTGACTGTGGAGCTTGATACAGCCCTGCTGTCACCCACAAGCCAAGCATCTGATGGGTGACCACCACCCCAAGTCCTCCATGGCAGTGGCCTTGTAGGCTTTGCTGTTCATGAAGCTGTAAGCACCAGAGATGGGATACCACATGGGAATATAGATCCCACCAAAAGCCCCAGTATAGTTTAGAACCACTTGTAATGGCAAGGACTCCAGGGTAGCCATTTATGCTCACCTTTTACTTAAGTGAAACATGGTACAAGAGGCCAAACAGCAGTTCTGGGTGGTCTCTGCTGCCCTGCTGCCTTATTCTAATGAGATGGGGCTATTTTGATGGCTCGTGGTATACCTAGCAAGGAGCTGAGTGGAGCAGCAAGCACCACCTTGAAACTGCATGAGCAGGAATGCAGAACTGCATTAGGAGTGATGGTGCAGTGGGTGCCAATGGGTTAGCATCACCCATGCGAGACAGACAGGACAGCGTGCTGCTTCCTGTAGCTCTGCTGTTGCAAGAGCAGATAGCCATACCTCAGTATGGTTCAAAATGTGCCTGTAAGGATACACACTGCCCCAGGCAGACCACACATACTGCAAAACACACTCTCCTTAAGCAATAATAAAAATATAAAATATAAAATACAAAAATAAAAAAAATATAAAATAAGATATAAAATATAAAATACCCTCTCCCTGAACAATAACCTGCAGAACTGAGGAGCCTCAGCACAACCCACTGAGCTACAGGCTTCCTCTGTCTCCCCACAGGTGCCCCAACACCATGGCCAGGGGCACCTTCAGCTCCGACCCTACAGTGGCATCCGTGCCAAGATCAAGATCATTTAGGAAGACAGCAAAACACGTTCCATGTTAAAAGCACTGGGTGCTTGCAGAGGAGGAGAACGCTGTGCGAGGTTAAGCTGTTTGCCCGAGGTCACAGAGGCCAGCAGCACGACGTGCTAGCAAGTGCCAGGATCTGCTTGCTGACTCCTCAGCCTCCAGCCAGACCACCAAGTTCTGTCTGCAGTTACTTCTTTTCAACAAGCTCCCTGCCAACCCTCTGAAAAGCAGCTTCCAGAGCTAGTGGGATTTATGGCAAGCCCTGACGCGGTGCCGATGGCAGGCGAGCTGTGGGAAGTGGGGTCTGTCACAGGGCAGCCCCGCTTCTCTGCTGCTTTTAAGGAATCCACAAAACCCAGGGTGAAAAACCTCACAAAGCAACCTCCAGCCATCAATCCATCCCAGTGATTTGTGTACTACAGGCTTGGCAAGGAACGGTGCTTGAGGGTAAAAAAGTGTGTGCTCGTTGTTGTCTACATTTCAGCCTCAAAGGCTACACATCACAGAGGGATCTTTTGTTTATTTGGATAGGCTTTTCCTTCCTATGCGAGGAAATCTCTCACTGGTACAGCCAATTCCTGAATGTCGACAGGCAATTTCAAATGCATGGCCCACTTCAGTGTCAATACAGGGAATTGACATCCAATATTACTGGGTATTGGTGGGTGAACACGTGCACACGCACAGAGGGATGGTGCAAACCTGAGAGCATGAAGCTTTGGAGAAGAATAAATCAGCATTTAACATGGAGAGAATTTATTATGGTTCTTGTATCTTGCTACATCAGGAAGACATAAAACACATTACAATCCAAGAGTGACTTTCCTCATCCTCCCGGTACAGCTGGGATTGGATGTGTGGAGGTGGAAGAAGAGGGGAGGAAGGCTTTTCGGTCACACAAGGAGAGGGGCAGGGAACTTACACACCTTTCGGAGGGTGGGACCAACCTGGGCCCACCTGCTCTGTCTGGCAGCATAAGACAGCTGCTAAGCTGAGTGCATCATCATTACAGAGAGTTTTGGATCAGTACTGCCCTAGAGCAGCAATGCAAAGAAAAAGGAAAATAAGTTTAACTGAGCTGTATTTAATTGCCTAAAATTGTCCATGTTGGAGGGGTAAAAAAAGAGAAGAGAAAGGATGTATGAGAACACAATGGAACCAGGATTTTATATTTCATCTGACAAGCAGATCCAATCACATCATTCAATATATTCAATAGGAACAGGGTATCCAACAGCAACAGGTTATTTTTATTTTTTTTTCTTGAAAAATGGAAAAATTAAAAGTCTGAGCCCTAAAATGTGCACACATGCTAGCATGAGAACGGCTCAGATAAGGTAACTTTCTTAGGAGGTGATGCAAGAGCCACTTGCATTTTTAATTTCACAGAATTTCACCAACAGACAAACACACCCTTCCCTCTTCATGGAATACACTAAATTGAAAAAAACGGCAGAGACGTTGAAGGGTGATACAGTGGGGTGGGGGGCTCCTGACTCAGACAGGCTCTTGCAATGAGAGGCGTGTACAAAATCCATGCCACTTCCTCCTTTAATCAAAATAAAATCACTGAAAATGAAGACTTGCACAGCAGTGATAAAATGGGACTTTTCCTCTACTGTTAACTACATGTTGGGGAAAACAAACAAACAAACAAAAAAGAGTTTATTTTTTAATACAGTATTTTATGAGACTCTCAAAAGGTATGGTCCTAAAATTTGAAATTATTGCCATAGTGCCAGCTGTAATGATCTCCTCCGTATCTCCTGTCCTGTGGTAGTTTGTGCTTTCAGTTGAGCCCTAGCTCTTGGTGTACTGAGTAGTGAGGGGTATGGCTTTCACCAGTGATTTCTAACTGCCTTGGTTGAGAAAAACTTGATCACTGAAGGTTCAAAACCTAGAAGGTAAACACCTGAGCTTCAATTTCAGGGTGCGTTTGTAGCAGCACAGCAAACAAACAGTATCTTTGTTTTTAGTCCTCTGTGTATTAAAATAATTTTTTCATAATTTTTAACAATCTACAATTTAGCAGGGGGAAGAAGGGCTCCCAGTCTCAGCAGTAACACCAGGATATCTATGCAAAGCAATGTCTGCTGATTTCTGCTAGGAATTAATATATAGCTACCATACTAAATGCATGTAGTTTGATGAGTTTTATACTCTGTTTCCCTGCAAGACAGATCATTTCTGCTATAGCTGAATAATTGGAACATGGAGAGAAAATGTCAATTTTAAGGTTGATGACAACTCACGTAACTGGGACAAGACTACCATTTTACGGATGTAGTTGAAAATACAGAGCCTTTTGTCAAGCATTCTTAAAGAACCCCCTGGACTAAGCCCCCCATATTTACAGTTAAAATATAGCTTAAATAGACATAATGAATTAAAAAACAATTCAGCTATGTACAAAAATGCCAGAGCAGGCCTTAGGAAGCATGAAGTCCATGTGTGTGCACAGCTCCTATCAGCCTGACTGAAGCCAACGCCAAAGCTCTGATTTCAGCTGGGCAAATCAGTCTTTATTTAGCAACAAGATTTCTGTACTTGCCAGGGACTGGAATAAATAAAATGCCAAAGAGAAGGGCTGTGTGCCCTGATAGACGCAGCAAAGCTCATGTTCTGCATTTTCAGGCTTCCTTCAACAGAAACTGGAAGTGGAGAAAGTTCTTTCAAACCCCAACAAAACTCTTGCGCTCCCTCTTATTTTTTGGGGGCTTATTTCGGGTTTGGGAAAACTTGGCCAAGGAGCTTGGCTGAATGAATACCTTCAAGCATTTTCTGATCCTGCCACGGCGCTGCCTTTGCAGACCTCCAAATCCCTTCATGCATCATTTATAAATAATCCTCTCCATTGCAAAAGACAGCACGTATTGACTCGGTTCCAGGCGGGAGCCCAATGACCAGCTCCTGGCCCTCCGCGTTGACCTGGTGGTTAACTCGGAGATGCTGTTTGCCCGGAGCACCCTCCTTCCATGCTCCATTTCATGTGGCGAGCAGAGAGCCGAGAGCTCTTGCTTTGCTTTTGCTCTTCTTCTCTTTTTTTTTTTTTTTTTTAATTTCTAGCACACGGGCTGGGAAGAGTCGCACCTGGGATTTGGGTTCACGGGCTGGGCTGTATGCAAGCGCGTTCCCGCAATGCCGCAGGAGCATATGCGAGTGAAAATGAGATTGGGAGGGATGTGACGAGGAATCGTTACCCCGAGCAGCTCCTTCCCAGCACATGTGTGTGCCTGCCGCACAGCTTTGTTTCTGCTTCTGTGGAGAGCCATCCTACAGCTATGCTGGCTGGAGCATACCTGTATTTAGAAGGCAGACGTATCAGGATGTTAAAAGTCAGCACTGGAGAAGACCAAACAAGAGAGGACACACTGCCTGGCTTTCAGCCTGCTCCTGGGTAATCTTAGAGCTTTCCTTGAGCACCTAGGTGGCACGGCGATTTCAGATGGTGGCCACCGCTGTCAGCGCGAGGAATTAAGTGCATAAACAACATTAACTGTAATAGTATTATAATGTACATAACTTCTTACCAGGGAATTGGAAATTTAAGTTGATGTTTTCTTTCGCAGCGGAGGTAGGAAGCCAAGAGGTGGGGAAAGTTAGAGGGAAAAAGAACAATTTTTCTCAGATACTAACTGAGGAGTGCCTACGATGTTGTACAATAATAAGCTGAAAATACAGACTTTATTTCCCTTCGGAATTCAAATGCTTGTACATCAACAGGGCATCTCTAATATCTAAGTAATAAGCATAGCTGCTCCGTAAGGACACTATTGAAACTCAAATTCCCTCAATACAATTTCAGATTGAGAGTGTGAGCTAGGGATAGGAGAACTTTATTACATTTCATAAGGTTCTCTTAAGCATCTTCTGAATTTAAAGCTAAACCCACAGCTTCCAGTGGGAGAATACACTGAACTCTCATCTTTTAAATTTGCATTCACTTATCTGAAACACTGCCATCGGACAATGTGACAGTGCTTTTATTGTTTCTGCAAACCTTGAACGTTACATTGAGTTCATGGAGGCTGAGAGCAGTGACACTGCAATACATACTTCTAGTGCAACTATTAGGATGTTCTGATTTGTTTGCTTCATTTTGGTACATATAATGCACCTGCAAAACTGATAAAAATCATATAATTTCCCTTTCTTCTCGATAGCTGATTATACCAGGCATACCTGGGCAAAAACCACTTGCTACAGTGTGAAGAGTCCAGGTGGAAATTTGCTGGCCATTAGGTTGTAAGATATGCTAGTGAGCTAAATGAGTGATAAAATGAGTGGTAGAGTGAGTTAACTTTTTTTCTTTTTTTTTTTAATTGTCATGGGATGGGCGCAATATTTTTGTATCTTCTTGAAGTTTAAGATTAAACAAGTTAGGAGTTCAAGCAAACAAACCGCCTAATCAAACAGCAGACAGCCTGTGAGGATTCGCTAAGTAAATACTATTGCATCTCGTTCCACTGCCTCCAATTGCTCAGAATCTCTATTTGTTTATGGTATCCCTGGTTCAAATGACAGAACCTCCTGATCCAATTTAAAATGCTGAACAGGTCACTCCAAATTATTGACTGAACCTGGATCAAACCATAAAAAAGACTTTCTAATGAAATAAATATTTACTAATCGTATTATCTACCCAGAGCAACAATCTTTGTTGGTAGGCTGCCATTTATTACGCCTTCAATCAACCCCGTGCCTTCTAATTAGCTGCATTTTCATCTTTTTTTTTTTTTTCTTTCTTTTTTTTTTCTTTTCTTTCTTTTTTCTTAATAGGGAACCGCCTGTCCTTCCTTGCAGCACAATGCCTCATTGTGCTCCAGGAGCGACGCGGGTGCCCAGGGTGAGGTGAAGGCTGATGGCGATGCCGCTGAGTCCCTCAGCTCCATCTTCTCATCAGGCAGGGACCAGAAGCAGCCACCTGGGGGTCCCGGGGGACCACCGGCACCCCACAGTGTGTCCTGGGGGAGGTCGAGGGTCCATAGTTAAAACCATCTCACTGGGAATTTGTTACGCCGTTTTAAGGATGCAAAGGGAAAAATGATGGCTGTTGAGAGACTCCTTGTACCTGCACGAGGATGTAAATGTTATTAGCCGCACGTGGCAGATGCAGGCTGTTAATTAGGAAAATGAATAAGAAAAAAGGTTTCATGAGGTGCACGGGTAAGGATCCAGGTGCTTGTAAGTGTAAAATGTGCTAAGAAAAACGAGCCCTCACAGAGTCTGAGGAGATGGAATATCAAAAACACACAGTTGCGCTGACAAAACACACACATCTGCTCTGCCAGTACAATTAAGATGCCTGTGCTCATGAAACAGGGAATGGGATAAATGGCTGCTTGGCTGTGCATCTTCCTGAGTGCTGCTGTGAGGAAACACCTAACACTCAGTGTCAGCACCATACCCACGATAAAGGCATACATCCATTGCAGATCCGTGCTGGAGCTAGAAGATGCAGAACAGGCAATCTGAAAACGCTGAAAGCCACAGATTTGCTAGAAAAATATTCCCTACCAAGATAAAGAACTCCCTACCAAGGTAACCTACTGTTTCATACATCCGTGATTAGTAGTTTCACAGATATTTCCTGCATTTCTAAATCTTAACTACAGGTATTTTTACATTGCCTTGCAAACAGCCCTCGATTCAGTAACACAGGCTGAAGGCCATAGGTATGTCCTTACCTCACTGCCGCATGCATAAAAAATCCTACAAGATCATCAGCAGTTAATCTGCACCATCAAAAGTGCCACAGTACATTGACAAAATTAGAAATGCAAGTTTGTTATTTTAATGAGTCACTGACATCTGCTGCTTATTCTTAGTTTTCAGCCCTACTCCCCTGTCCTGATATCACAGCTCATGTGATTTTAATTTGGTTACTGCTCTTAGCACTGGCTCAGTCCTGTATATTACTTTGACAGCATTTTTCCTCATTCATTATTTAATAATAACTTTTGCTTACGAAGCACATTTCAATACAACTAACTAAACTAAAAGCATGTCCTAATCCTTAATGAAGCCCAAATGCTTCTCCTGGGAGGCAGGTAAGTATCATCATCATTTTCTGGATGGGGAAGCAGATATGAAGTAATTTACCAAGGTCATGTAGCCTGTCAGTGGCACAGCTCAGAAAAAAATGCTCTCAGGAGCCCTGAGTATCAGTCCCAGACTGCAAGACACAACCTTTGTCAGCTTAGGCTGCTCCATACCCAGAGCAAAGGCACAGTGGAAGAGCATGAACACACAACCAGGCATTGCAATATCCCCCACTGCAGACTGCATCGGGTGAGGGAGCAAAGAATAACCAGAACACACAGTTTTTGTCCCTCCCCTGACAAGTTCAGGGCAAAGACACGAAGAAGAAGAAGGATGTGCAGCATGGCCATCTCGTCTCCGGAAGGCTGTGAGCCTCCGCAGTTGGCCAATGACAATGATTGTGGTCAGATAATGCTGAAACAACGGCTGTGCAGTGTCCTGCCTGGGAGCTTGAAGGTCCACAGACATTAACAGCAGATTTTTTATAAGTCCTGCATTTTTCAGTCTCTTTTCAAGTCCATGTTTTTAACAATGATGTTATTTAACACATGCCAGTATGAATAAGTTTATTCTTTCTTCTGATCTACTCCTATAAAAGGCGCTTGTGTTACAGACTGCCTATAATTCATTAAGCCAAATTCCCTTCCATCTGGAGGCTTATACATTTGTTGAAAAGCTGTCACTATAACCTATTGTCACTGCAACTTTTTATGAACCAACATACATTTTTATGTCAAAATTTATCTCAACAATTTTGCAGTACTTACTTTCAATTATTTCTGTATCATCAGCCTTTAGGTAATGCAGCATTCAAGACAATACACTGGGATAAACTTCACTCTTAGGCTCTGTTCATATTGAAAATAATTGCAGTTTTTTATTTTAACAAGAGCTACGCAGAACAAGACACAGCTTCATGCGTACATCCCAGTGGACACACAAACCAATGACACACTTATTGATTTCAAATTCCCTCACCCCCAAATGAAACAATCAATCATAAATATAAACAATGGTCTGTGTTAAAAAGAAGGAATAAAGAGAGAATTATTCCCAATGAAAAGAATGAAGCTAGGCTTTCCTCGTTTTGTTTTACATGAGAAAGGCACATACACATGGAAATTCCACCGACTCCAAAAGGCAGATATATAAAATGGTGCAGAGGTAACCGGGTCAAAGACCAACAGTAGCTGTTTTGTTTGTCTCAACTTACTGAAAGATATCCTTTCCTCTCAGCACCTCACCCTCTAACAGACTCTCATAAAAGGAGATTAAAAATTCAGCACTGAAGGAGTCAAAAAATACTCTGTTTTGACCAACTTGGAAGGGAGCTGGAGTGTGTTACAGCCTGAAATCCCAGTGACCAAGACATGGCCCTAGTCCTAAAATGCTGTAATAAAGCCCTTCAGGTCACCTTTTCCTGACTTTTTACAATGGTTTTACAGCAGGGTATAGCATTGCCTATACTAGAGGGTTGTTCTGGCATAAGCCATACTGATATGACCAGGACTAATTCTGTAGTAAAGAGAATGCCAGAACGCTAACACACAAATTAGAAACAACATAGAAACATAGCTGATGGGTAGAGAAACAGGTTTTGGCAAGACACTCTATCACAAAATTAGCCAAGGGTGTATCTGTGTTTGTAATACAGCTTTAGACCAGCATCATAATGTTTAAAAAATAAAAATAAAAATCACAGCCTGAACTGGCATAGTTGGATCAGTAAGATTTAAGTCCTTACTAAGCCCTTGAATTAAAATACAATTTCAAAGGGGGGAAAAATATCAGTGCTTTTCAAAAGCTCCATGTTGTCCAACTAAAACAGCTTAAAACACAGGACTGGAAAAGGAAGTGTCAGTTTTGGAAGCTACAAAGATCAATGCATCTCCAATATGGTATATCTGGCAGACTGCTGCTCAGTAAAATAAAGCGTGACACATAACTGCTGAAACAGTCTCGGGCCAAAACTCACGATTCTTACTCATCTTGCTCTAAAGCAAAAGTCTGTCTAATCGAAGAGAAGGAGAGAAGCAGAGCTGAGTAGGAACAGTAGGGCTTGGCTCATGTACTATATATATATCTATACGTTCTGTTGGTAGCTTGAGTACAGACCATACAAGTAATTTAAGGTTTTATTTCTTTGGTAGAAGTATGCATGTTTGGGTGGGGAGCAGGAACAGATGGAATAAAAGCAATCGCTGTTAGGATTCACGTTCGTAAGACTCTCTGAATATAGACACAGACATCCTCCCCATGCACTGCATTCTCTTGTTGCAGCACTTCCTGCCTCATGAGCTGTGCCTCCAGACCTTACTGTGTGAAGCCCAGTGCTGACAAACAACAGAAAGATGGCCTTGTGTCCCAGTATCTTAGCCAGAAGGAAAGAGGAGGGCTGTTTAATTGAGTTGTCTCTATCAACCGCTATAAAATGGCGGAATAGTCTGTGAGGAAAAAGCAAAAGCCCGGTGACTCAAATTTTATTCAGCTTGGCTGGGCCAACACCAATGGGGCCTCGTTTGATCAGAAATGGCAAAAGAAATTCCTTAAATCTATGGATCGCTGATATCAGCCTCTTGTGCTTGCCGTGGCGTTGGCTAGGCGTTCAAAGGACTTCCACCTTGCACTGACATGGGCTTAATTGCCTTGTTTTTGGAGTGACTTTAAACACCAGACCTAGCGTAGCCATTTCAAGGATTGATGCAGCTACAGAAAATCCATGTGGGACTGCAGTTGCAATCAGGCGGGTGCTGGCAGCGTGCACACACACCTTCTGGCCTCCTGATAGCTTCCCAGCTGGGCAGACTCTCTCCAATGTTGGCATTGGACACACCACACGTGTGCTTGTTTTTTTTTTTTGCTATGAAAGGAGCAGCAACGAGGAAAGGAAAAATATCTCAGTGATCCTGAAAGTGCATCCTCCATGTTACTGTTTTGGGGAGTGAATCACTCTCAGTTACAGTCCTCAGAAGGCATTACGCTTCCTCGCCTTTTCACCATGTGGTAATCCAACAGAGAGCACGCTCGAAGTGGCACAAGCAGATTTTTCTTCCTCTGTCTTCATCCAGAGAAATCCCTTACCAGCATATTCTGAGCAGTTTTCTTACCTCTTCTTGACATGCTGCAGCTTGCATGCTGTGGTCTCCTTTCAGGTCCCTTTTTAATAACTCAGACTAACAACAAAACCAAGAGGATGCCGCCAGGAGGAAGAGAAACAAACAGATTAGATCATCTATTTAATATCCTCCCGGTGAGCTCACCAGGTCTGAAATAGCAGCATTCTGTAACAGGTATAATCTCCGTTTAAAAGCTACAGACTGTGTTCTCAATCAGGGATAAGTTCATGGTTCAATCCGGCAGCACGGAAGGTGGATCTTGTAGGGAATACATGGACAGGAAGCTACACGAGAGAGGTAACAGCATGAGGATGCATAATTGCTCTCTGTTAATACAGGGGGTAAACACAAAACAAGGTTTGCTTTACAGCAAACAGCCACGAGCTGTCAGTGAGCATATTCAGAAGATTCATAATGATCAGAAAAATGAAATTCTGAATGGGCCTCCTTATACAGTGATGGGGATCAGAACTCCACCCATTTTCTAGGTAGAACTTAATGCATTTATGAATCTACTTCAAATAGTGTCATTCCATACAACGTAAAGATTAAAGGAGCAAAAAGACTCTACATAAGGCCTATATATATATATATATATATATATTTTTTTTTTTTTTTGGGGGGGGGGGCAGGGGGAGGGCGGGAATCTTATCCTTTAAAAAGCTTTTAGACCAGTTTCTGTAAAAATAAATGCAGGTCCATGACCAAGGAAGTAACTCCCTTTGATGGCTTAAATGCTTTAAATACCATCGGCACCTCAGTTTGGATGTAACACAGTAGCAGGTTGGTGCAATAGGCATATTTAGAGTTATTTCTCAGGCCTGCCCTGCTAACTCATCTCACCACAGAATTTTGTGCTTAGTTTAAAATAAAAAGACATTACAAAAATCTTTAATTAGGGCAACTGATGTTCTGTGACCACAAAACCCACAGGTTTCTAAAGGATATGCAGACCTTCTTAGAAGTATAAGGGAGAAAAATCCAGCAGAGGAGTTACATCTGCTCACAAGGGAAGGTCCTTTCTGGCAATTTGACTTCAAAAAAAAACAAGATCAAGACCTTAAAGGAGTATGAGGAAACCATCACCCACAGGCTTCTCAATGGAGCAACCTTATCTGCAAAAATCCATGATTATGGTGCAATAACTGAAGGGGACCTTCAAAGGAATGTACAATAGAAAGATTTATAAAATTATTTTTTTTTGGACTTTAATGACGGGGAGATCTGAAATGGTGAGGATCTTTGGGATGACCTCAAAAGGCCAGGAGCTATGGTGGGAGCTCCTGTTGCTACCAACAGAGAATCCTGTTCCTCTGATGGTTCAGACGATCCGTAGAAAATGAAAGCTCTGTTATGAAATGGATGTTTGCCTTTGGCACTTGTCTGAATGGCTCCTCTATGTGTCCTCTACAACTGCCAAGCACAGCTGCAGTCGTCACAGGGATGATGGATCTTGGGAAAAGACACAACTGATGAAATGAAGGAGATGAATTAGAGTAGCGCTTGTTTCTTGCCAAGCATGATGGTCAAACACCAGATTATGAATGTTTTAAGAGAATATCAGCTACAAGGGTCTTATCCCTTTTATCCTGTCTTCAGTGGCTGCTGAAGGGTAAAGAAGTCCAGAGTCCTCTGCCAGCAGGTTCTGTTGGTAAGGTCAGGGCAAGCAAGTTTTCTATGAAGCAGTTCAGCCTTTCCTCCAATGGTCAAAATCTAATCTTGTCTTTTCGTTTGGCTAAGACTGCGGGATAAGCTATGATGAAACTGTTTGGGCTTCACTAGCATCCTCTGTCCTTTGTCGCCCTGAGTTTCAACTTCATTCTGTGCAATCCCTTACAATCCTCATTGCAAACAGGCAGCTAAAACCAACTGCCACCAGCCAAATGGATCATGAAGTACTAAGTGTAGAGAGAACCTAGAAGGCAAACCTTCTGCTTGTAAGTCTCTCATGATTAGGCATAACTTCACTTCATTCAGATGCAAGGGAAAATGCTATGGGATCTAATTAGGGACGGGAATGGAGTGAACCCAGGAAGCTGGCAACAGCTAGCTGCGTATTTCATGTAGTTCGAAGAGACTGTTCCTTGTGATGTGTCTCCAGTGACTACCTCCTGCAGGAAACCTGAGCTGGAGGTGCTGGTATTTCCCTTATGAGAACTCAAATACACCAGAATGAACTTGCAGGATGGAACAGGATTTGTGTAAGCGGTTTCCAATAGAATAGGTTTACCAGTAGAAATTTGCTTGAAATGGGACCATATCATGCAACTTGAAGAGGGGCCTTCTTTCTTCTCCTCTTACAAGAAATTTTCTACATGAATTGTGTAATAAAAATTATTTTTTATTACTAGTATTACTTTTCTTAAAAATAAATGCCTTCACACACAAACCTATGAGCTAACCACCCTCCTTCTCAGTTGTGTCTGAAACAGCTCACATCTCTTCATCTTCAGGGCATACCATGAAACCCGTCAATTTGTCAGATAGTTTCCACAGGCATCTCAAGCATGTTGAAACTTGGTTAATTATTGCTGCTGAACAACTCCTCCCTTCTTGTGCTTGGATGGAATTTGTCATTGTTTTTGCTTTATTGTTGTTTTCTCTGCTACAGATTTTACTTGTGATGCCTGCTGGGGTGCTTCAAACATTGAAGACATTTTTTAAAAATGCTGAAAGGAAACTAATAATCATAAATAAATAATTCTTTAATTTCTCCAAGGAGTTGTCCAGCAAAGAGAGAGGAATTGCTGAAGTAGTTCAAATGTACAAAATAAGACAGGAGGAAGAAAAATGCTTTCCAGATTCTCCCTTCAAGGGAAAAGAAAGGCTTTCTTTCAGTGACCCATTGCAAGAAAACCAGAGAAAGAAAAAGGGGCAGACAAATCTGATCTTTCATTTGTACCATGAAGGTGATCTATAGAAGTCAAAATTTAGGCTTGTTGTACATGGCAGAAAGCAAACTGAACCCCGAGATCCCTTTTGTAGTCAAAGTGCCAACAGGAAAATGCCACTGTGGATTTGAGGTGAAAATAAACCAGCCACAATACAGAGACGCTGCTTTCAAAAGCCCTCTGGTATAAAGGTGACAGGAAACATATTTTATTTTTACTTCCTTTGATATAGTTATTCAACACAGCTTTTTTGTTTTCTAGATTCCACACCCAGCATTATCACTTCAAACTTATGAAAAAGAAAAGCACACTGGTAGCAAAAATTGTCTCTTGCTACGAGATGCATACTGACCATCACTCAGGTCTGTTTACTTCCCTGCTTGAGGATGAGCAAGGACAGGAACATGGGTTAAGCTGAAAAGGAATTAAAGAGTCCTTGACATGAAATGAAAGCATATTTCTCTTCGACAGCTGTAGGCTGTTATATATATATTTTTTAAAATTGTGCATTAAGTTTTTGGTTAACATATCTTACATTCCATGTAATGTAGATTTTATGGCACTCAATTTCCAGTAACAACAATTTTTTTCCCCTTACAACAACTTGAGTTATGCTTGATATACATTAACTAGTATGTATCCTTCCACTTGACTTTTTCCACACATATCCTCTGCTTTCTGATGCAACTGACAGCATATGGTAAAATCGAAAGTGGAGAACCTTGAGAGGAGCACAAAACACAAGCAAAACAGAACCATAACTGGATCTACAAAGGCTGAGCCAAAATGAGAATTTAATAGATTTTTTTTTTTTTAATTCCATTAAATTCTTCTATATGGGACTAAGAGTATATACAGATGACCACAAACTATTGAGTTCCTGTAAAATAACAAGTAATAACTGAGCTGCAGTCACGTATCATGTGTTTTCTCTTAGTGTGCCCCTGAGGACAAGTAAAATGAGCTTAAGCCACACGTGTACAGTTGAGACTTAAGCTAACATGTTTTTCACTGTAAGCGAGGCAGCTCATAAGAAGGCTGAGCTGAGGAAAAATACCCCTCTACGTCATGGCAGCGATCCTGGGTCCACAGCGCCGCTCACAATTAAAGCGGCTTTAACTTCCCAAGGGAGCTGGACCAGCCTGAGCAGAGAGCCACTGTAGCACTGAACTGGGAGGCTTTGGTAGGGCATAACTCCTTCAATTAAAAAGTTTGCTTACCCGCAGTCTCTATCTTTGCAAGCTCTTCATCTTAGAGGGCTGTGAATTTTTTATTTTATCGTGCACTCATGGCATGAAGCACAGGGAAGAGCGTCCCTAACGAAGCATCATCCAGGAGCAGAAGAGAAGGGGACTGTTGTCTTTCCAGCTGGAAGAGCGAGAGCTAACGAAAATCAGCGCAAAGTAAACAAAATAAGTGAGCCAAATAAATAATTAAAAAACGCCTTCCCTAATTCAAGAGCTACTTTCTCATTTTACTCAAGTTTTCTCAGCTCCATGTTGTTCTGATGGCTTTTCCCATCTACCTGGAGGGCCAGACCTGAATTTAAACAAGGTAGCAAAGTCTCCTCACCAGCTTTGGAGAGTACCTTTAATTTTACATGTCTCTCAATGAGATGGATGGTTACCGTTGCTGTTGAACAATTTTTCCGTTTCTTTACCAGGAAATGTACACGGAACAAAATTCAAAACAGTAAGTAGACCAGGGCCATCTCATGACTTAAATTATACACCCTGCTTAAGAATCCTGAAGTAGTTATTCTCAAAAACTCCCCAAAACATTAACTCTCTTGTCCTAAATGTGCATTCAAACATATATGAGGCTCTAGTTTCTTACTGCCATGAGCAATGAATTCTATCAAATCTAAATTAATACTTCAAGCTTCCAGATTTGTCAAGATATACAATAAAGTTGTTTACTATAAATTTGCACTAATCTACAGCTTCCATTATGTTTATACAATGTTTATAAAATGATATTATTTCAAAATGATTGCACTTAATTGCTACATCTTAAAAACACTGTAATCAAATTAACTCCAGTTTTATTCTTCAAGTGCCAGCAAGATTTTAAAGTATTTTAAGTAGGTGCAATAAAACAAAGCAGGCATGAGAATATCGATCAACCAGTAGGATTATCTGGATAAGAACAATAACAAACAAGAAAGAAAATACAACAGGTGAAGCAGACAATAGCAGCTGACTACTTTTTTGCATTTCCTGAGAAGTGAATCATCCAAAGCTGATGGTATAAAAATGAACATTTCTCCCATTGTTTGAAGTCATTTTGCTGCAGCTTACAGAATTCATGTAAAAGAATCCTTTGTAGCTGAAAGTTGGAAGAAAAATGTTCCCATTCAAAGAATTAAGTGATTTACTGAATTACTGGTTTTTGCCCAACATAATCTCAATTTTCATTCACTACAGTGGATAATAGTGTTGTTACTGTAAAAAATGCTCTCTCAGAACCCTTTTAAAGATCATGTAACTTTTGCATGAATGTATCTCTAATAAGACTATAAACAGATGTATTTTATATGGCTGAGATGCAGTGGCATAACAAGAAGGCTTCTTCTTACCCTGCTATAGTAACTCAGGCTTTTGGGGGTCTCTGAGCTTCCCCAAAGGTGTGGGATCAAATTCTGTCTCCTACTAAGTCAAATGGCAAGCTCACCATTGACTACAGCTGGGCTGGGATTTTAGTCCTACACATAAAGGGTGCTTTTTGTCTTACATGCAGTGAAAATGACAGTATACACATAAAGTCTTAAGAGTTTTTAACCTAACCCATCCCAAATATTCACTAATTGGTTTTACATGCTGCCATCTGAGCACCTCCCAGAAAAGCATTAAGCAAAGAGACTCACTCATACGTTACAGGTAGGTTGTACATCTCAGGCAAAAGATGCGTGTATACTGATAAATCTCCTTTCATTGTGAGTGCAGGACGTGGTTTGGGGGGTTCATGTGGTTTGTTTTTTTCCTTGTGTGTGGATTTTTTGTGATTATGTTTATTGCTGCCTGTTTATGCTAGAAAGTGCAAACAAAATAAATGCACTTTGGACTGCAAGGAGAATACTGAATGTCTTCACCTGGCATATATTGCTGGGGAGATATCATTTTCCAGCTGCTGCCAGCAAACTGATCCTCACTGATGAATTAGAAGAAAATACCCTTCAGGGCTACCTCAAACTTTTAACTCCAGCTTTTAACTCCGGGTATGTAAGGAGGTCTTTAGGTTCTGAGAAGAATCCCGAATGGATGAGGACTACAAATGTGTATTCAAATCTCATTCGTGTAGCACTAAATCCACACACAATGACCTTTAACTTTTCAGTAGTGCTGAAGTGAAGGCGTACCCTGCCTAAATAAATATGCAAGGCAAAAGTTCTCTCTGCATTTGCAGTAAACACCGTCTGCCCAATACTGCTCTTGCAAACACAGGATATCTTCTTTATCTTCTTGTTTGTTTTGCATTATGTGAGACGAAGCCAAACAAGTGTATACCCTTCCCAGAGGTTCACAAGATGCTATCTTCCTTAAGCAAGTGCTTTTGCAAAAAGGCCAGGCAAATTCCAGCACAGACATGCTAATCACTGAGATTCTGGCAGAAAGCTGAAGCTTGAGGGGCAGTTTTGTTTCTAACATTTATGTGCACGCTGCATTTTTGCAAAATAAAATGCAATAAGGGTGTAAGGACAGAGAGGTATTTGTTAAAGCACTGCTCCTTTGGTGAGCAAAAAGATACATATTCATAGGGAAGAGAAAAAAATCCACAGTGAACTTGCATTAGACATCTCTGAACTGGTGGAAATATGAGGTGTACAAGCAAATGTATTTGTTAATAAATTTATTTTAATCTATTCTTATACTGCTAGGAAATGAACACTGTGTTAGCACTTCCTCATACATTGCTGGGCTGATGCAGGTTGGCTTTGTTCAGTTGTATAACACATTTAAGCTACAAGGATCTCCTTCACCAAACAGAGGTAGACCATGCCATAAAGCCTTACTGTAGTCTTACTACAGTATGAGATTACAGAGGATTCCAAGTGCAATTTGGGGATTAATAGTTAAATTCCTGTACCTTTTTATACCTGACCTTAAAATACTTATATTCTGTCAGTTACCATGGTGCTTTATGCAGATTTACTTTACCCAAACCATTCTTAATTGCAAATCATACTGTGTAGTGGGTCGTGGATCCAGAAATCACGTTGCCAATAAGCGAATGAACATGTAAGAGTGTCTTATCAGAGAAAAGAACACAGCCCTCACATACGGAATAGTCATCTAATGGACAGTACCACAAGAAAATGGACTTTATAAGATGGACGTACCTTTGGAAAGCGCCTGGTGATGAGAAAGAAGTTTAGGATCTTTACTGAGAACTATCACAAGGTAGGGTAATGCACAAGATACACTATTAGAATTATAACGTATCTGGTATTTATGCCTCTTTTCCTTAAAACAAACAAACAAACAACAACAAAAAAAAACAGCCCTGTAATTTAAATTTCCTCCCCCTCAAAAACCTAAAATCTCCATCTATAATCACTCTGAAGTTTCAACAAATATTAGGAAAAACATTTACAGCTGTAAAACTACTTCTCAGAGGATACAAACTACTTCTACAGTATTTGAAATATTTAGGATTATAATACAAGTTCTTCCTGAACTGCATATTTGCAAACATTTTGTATTTAAATACAGACTTTCCATATTATAACTGCTTGATTACATTTACATGAATGCTGAGATGTTTAATGCACATTTTTATTTGATGCTATAACCGATTTCTAATGAGACACCATCTGAGCACAAAATGTTGTGTGAACTGGGAAACCAGAACAGACGAGCTACTTCAGCAAGGACTAACAAGAAAAAAAGGATATTAATTCATTGAATAAACACTTGAAGCGAAATTTGGAAAAATTAGAAATCTTATTTTCAGAGATGCATGCTTCAGTTCTGCGGGACAGGACCGGCTTTTGATTTTGGCTAGCCCTGACAAAACTAAATGGATAGCTCTGAGAATGATCTGAACAAAAAAAGATTAGAAGTGTTCTGCCGCAACAACAAAAGCAATCCCAAGCCAGCTGCAGACCCACTCTCCAAATTTATATTCAGGAGCGGCAGAAGCTAGCGAAACCGAACTGAGAAAGGGACGGCGTGACAGCAAGGCGGCACTGGCTGGCGTCTGAATTCAAGCACCACCTTGACAGATGATTTTACAGAAGAAGCTCTCTCTGAACTGGGGCAGTGAACAGCAGCCGCCTCATCAAAGCTTTCTTAGCTCGGCTCACTCCAAGCAAATCTTCTGCAGCAACAAATCGTTACGAACAAAAGACCCAACGGCACTACCGAGAAACAGCAAGTCCAGCACTTCTGCAACTCCGTAACATCATTTAGGCTTCAGCATCACTGGTGAGATGGCACTTGCCAAAGCACTTCTGCTTAGTTTGCGTTCTCTTTTCTTCCTCTTTCCCCCCTTTCTTTTACAGCTTTATGAACTCCAATAAAACATCTACATTTATTTTTTTTATTATTATTTTTAGCACCGATCTCATAATGGGAGCACTGAAATACCTTTGCAACTTAATAGAATAACAGCTTTTGTTATTCTCTGTCAAATCCCAGGTTGCACAGACTATTGCTTCTCAAAACAAGACAAAAAGCAGGACCCGTTGTGAAAATAAGGTTATTAGTAGTAGCTGATTGACTATCTCAAAGGCTTCTTTCAATGCTTCCCTTGAAAAACTTTCTTCATTTTTCTTAAGGCAGCTGACATTTACATGTTTCTTACCTGTTTCAAAAAATATTCCCAATGAAACGAATCTGGATTAAAACAAAGTTATTTAGAAAATATTGACTCAAAGGAAAAAACAAAGTGAAATTCCTTTATCATCCTTAAGACTAAATTAATAACAGTGAGTACTTGGAGGTGGCACTAAATGCAGATTTTGGAAACAAGTTACTTTGACCTAAGATAAATTAATTTAGACTGAGTTTAAGGTATAATCTGTGTTGGAGAATTTCTTATAAAGAGACATAAAGTGTCTCCAATGATGAGCCTGCAATGCAGTAACTCTCTGATCTTCCATTTTAAATTCCTTTTCCTTCCTTTTTTAACAATAAAAGGCCACAGTTTAAACCATGATCAGTTTGCTTTTCTTCAGTCAGCGAGTCCCCAGAAGGGTAAACAGAAATGTGAGTGACAAACAGCACGAATCACCAAAAGATTATTTCAATTAATATTAATAGAGGTAATTATTGACATTTAGCTGACCATGTCTCCTGCCTCTGGACTACCGATGTACAATGCAGCAATCTGAGAGATACGACTATGTGGCACTCGACATCAGAGCAGCTCCTCATGTCCCATACCACCTTCCTTGCAGAGAGGACATCAGCTGGAGTTTTTTGCAGATCAAGAGTGAAAATACAATTTCTGAGAGAAAATTCAGTTCACATGGTGGTTCTTACACGTTCACTCATGACAAGCAGCAACTCACCTCCCCAAGCACTCCTGCTGATTTCCAGACTGATTAATTCCGTTGATTAAAGGTGTCTCTAGCTGCAAGGGCTACCCCTTGGTGAACACGATGGAGTTGATATGTCATGCTAAAATGTGTGCTTTTAAGGATGCAGAGCACCGTGCTATCTCTTGGGGTTGTGGAGACACGAAAGGACTGAATATTAGATCAAAAGGCAGCGATGTTTAGGGATGTAGATTCTCCTGGCAATCTGAATTAAAACAAAAGTGGTTGCTATCACGACTATTAATGTTTAGGCAATGGGAAACATTTTTTTAATTCAACCTCCTGACATACCCATATGGGTAACTTTGATCTCATAGAAGTGGGTCGTTAAAGGGGAGAGCAGGAGTGTCACCCGGAATAAATGTGAAACGGACTCTCCTGCAGTGTTACTGAAAGCTTCATTCCTGCTGTAAATGATTGTTTTAATTTACAAGGAAGAGCAGCAGCAAATCTTCATAAAATTAAAAACAATACTTCATTAATAACGTGAACAAAAATGGAAAAGTTCAGTTGCTAGCAGCTATCCAGAATTACACAAGTAGCACCAAAATAATTAAAACTACTTGTGTTTCAAAAATAATAAATACATGTCATGACCCTAAGCAGCAAAACAACATTAAAATCCATTCGGTATGTAAATTCACTCAAATGATAACAAGTCATATATCTCAAAAAAGAAAAGAAAAGAAAAAAAAAAAAAGAAGAGAAAGAAGAAAATATTTACTACATAAATTATGAAAGGAAAATCAAAGAATGCAAAAAACTCAGTTGTTTCTCTACTCATTATTTTGCTTTAATTTCATCTAACTTTGTGAAAAGCCCCATGGGCTAAGGACATTAATTTCTTGCTTTTGCTGTTTTACTAATTCCTAATGGAGAATTACAAAAGAATTTCAATCACATGAATTGGAATCATGGGAAAGAAAGGGAAAGAAAATTGAAGAAAACTGCAGGGTACCCAGAAAGCTAAAACTAAATTAGTATATTCTAAATGCATTTCTAAAAAGAAGAAAAATGCCCATGTCAGAACCACAATCCAAGCTGATTTCAGCACCAATGAGACAGAGTGAAAATAATCTAGAGAAACTTAAAAGTAACAAATCTCTGGGACCAGATGGAAGTTATCCCTGGGTATTAGAGAAGATCAAGAAAGAAACTTTCAGGCTACTGGCAGGCATCATGGAAAGGCTGATAAGTTCCAGATGGAATACAGAAATCAGTAAATATGGCACCAGATTATGAAGTGATATGAAATAACATTTTAGTGTGAAATTAGCAATAAATACAGTTTGTAACACGGCAGCATATCACAATTTTGACATAATTTGACAAGTCGCAATATAAGACACAGTGTCAGAAGCTATCAAAGCAAAACAAAACAAATCTCCCAGGTGGTTTGCTGGGGGAAAAGCAGCTATTTTGCTCAGCTTTTTTACATAGCAGTTCCTGATTCTCACCCTTGCCCAGGCTGGCAGCATATGAAAGCATTCTTGCTTTTAATATGGCTCAGGGTGCTGACCCTGTGCCATAAGGAGACCACCCGGCTCCACTGACCCAGTGTCCCCACTGGGTGAGATGGGCGATTCCCAGGAGGAGGTAGCAAAGCCAGAAGGAAAGCAAATTTTTCAAGGTCACTGAACTGGTTCAAGGAAAAGAGCTCATGTTTTCTCAGACCAGGCCCTAGATATTAGAATACTATACCTACACGTCATTGTCCATCTGTCCTTTCAACAACAGTCCTTAAATTTCTCCTTTTTCACAACTATAATTGTTACTCACTTCTGCTGGCACTCTTTCCACCTTAGCAACTTCTACGTGGAAGAAAGATGAGATATTAAATAATATTCCTCATATTTTTTTCCTTGCAAAATTAGCCGTTCCCAGCAATGTACTGACTTCTTTGTCTCCTGCTGGCTTCCTCTCTCTTCCTGTTTGCCCCCCAGTCTAGGGGAGGGACATTAAAAGGACTGCAAGCACTCAGGCAAATGATCAGGATACTCAGCAATTTTGTGTACTCCAGTATTTAAGAATGGGAAACTTTGGCATGAATTCATCTTTTAAGTACTTAAATGAGGTGTCTTAGGAATGTTGTTCCCAAAGCTCCTTCTCAGCCATTGAAGAGATGAGCCAGACCTTCAGAGCACAGCCTCCTCAGATGATACGGGGATCATGCTAACTGTGGTATCTCATTTAAGTGTCTGAAGTCAGATGGGATGCAGATGGGTCTCACTAGGCATACCGTGGAGTTCCCACTGCGATATGATATGAGTGACAGATAACAGAACAAGAAATAAACCAGAAGCAATTACTCACTTCCATGATAACAATGGGGATATAGCTGTTTTCTCCTGACCCCCTACTCTAGTCCGCAATCAATCCCATATATAAAAATAAATAAATAAGAACTGTGGTGCTTGGCAACAGAAAGAGGCACAATGAAGGAGGTTCAAAAAGTTTTTTGTGGACTGATGGACTGAAATGTGTGCAACAAAGTTTGACAGAAATGTAAAGCAATGCACTGTGGTCTCTGAAGTAGGAAACAGATGTCAAAAAGAAATGGAACTGAACTTGACCAGAAGACAGATTTTGAAAACGCCCTGGAGTAATAGGGGAATTTGCCCTTAGAAATGCCATGGAAATGCTAGAGGAGAGTCAAACCGCAGGGCGACCGGGAGGCAGAGGGCTCAGGCACCAATGTCAGACACAACATAAAAGCTTAAAATCGAGTCTATCACAAAAAGACATGCTCACAGGAACGTTACAGGCTGCATTTAAAATGCAAGAAGAAAGGCTGATACTCTTGCTCTCAAATCAGCTCAAAGTCACACTTTGCAAGTAAGCTGGTTTTGGAGAGGAGAAAGTAAACTACATACCCTACCGAAGTGAGAGTTGTGCAGTGGGAACACTGATGGACACATTACTTATATGACCTAGTATGTCCTCTTTATCTCCTTTTTTAATGAGAGCAGCTGTGTCATACAACACTACAATATCAAGATAGGACTTTATCAAGATCAAACATTATCCTTTCCTCAGTCTACTAAGTCTTGTTTTCTGTTTGAAACTTACCTCTTTCTCCTCTCCACAAATATTTTAACTGAAGTAAACGTACAAGAGAGAACAAAGCTGCTTTCAGGATTAAAGAATAGAATCTATGAAAATCACTCCAAAAAGCTTAATTCATATAGCTAAAAAATAAATGAAAAAAATATCTACTCAGTTAAGAAAGTCATCAGTCCCAAGCCTGAACCATTGAAAGGCTCTGGCAGATAATGTTATATGGAACAATCAACCTGATGATAAACGGAATTGTGGACTGCATAAAACATCTTATTTGGTAATGGCAAAGTAAATAAATCATGACTGACTGAAAGGAAAATTCAAAGGATGGGTTGTGCCAACTTTTAAGTTTGTACCCACTTCACTCTTTCCACAGGAAATGTAGGGCAAGTTATACTTAAATGTACACCTGCAGCAAGAAATCTGTGTTTAGTGGAAAAGAAAGAAAAAAAAAAAAAAAGAAAACCTTCACAGCTATCAGGAGGTTCTGAAAAAGTGCAATGTCCATGCTGGAAATTGCAGTTACAGCTCCAAGATCCACCACAGCTACTTTCAAAGCTCTTTAGCTACAGCGATAAGAAATCACACACAGCCATCCCATATTGAGCTACTAAAACGTTTTAAGTTTGTACTCTGTTAGAAACACTGCAAGTACTGCGCAACAGCTAATGTATTACGCACTGATAATGTGCTCAGTGCCTCACGTTAGAGCATCATAAATATTTATTTAGCTGCAACAGTCATTCTGTACTTGGTTATGCTATGTTGTATAAACTTTGCTTTTTCTCAATGTAATGTTTATTCTTGGGATATATACATATTTTCCATGTATAAAGCTTTAAGATTTTCTTCACACTTCTCAATTAATATATTTTATTAATTGCAGTTTTCTCAGGAGCCTGTAAATCTGACAGCTGAGCATCCTTATTTATTTTCCTTCAATGACCTCTGTGTAAGTCTTGCTTAGTTTTCTCTCTGTCAGGCACCCTGGGATCCATATTTCAAGCTGGATACTTTTTTCTTCTTATCTCTAGTTATTATTATTTGTTTGTTTGTATTACAGCGGCATCTTACAATCCCAGCTGGGGCTAGACATGCCAGGAATACATAAGACAGAGTACCTGCCTCAGGAGAGAGTCTCTGGCTCAAAAAATTACAGAAAAAAAAAAAAACAAGAGACAAGAAGAGGACTGAGGAGAGAAAGAGATGCAAAGAGGTTCTATGACTTGCTTAATGTGATACATAGATAAGAGCTGCCCAGACCCCATGCTATCTCATACACACCGCATGATTTTGAGGATAGAGATGGGGATATACATTATAACCACTTCGAGTACGAATATATATTTATCCTACTAGGAACAAATTTTATTTGCTTAACCTCAAAATACAGTGTGTTCCAGTCTCCAGCATAGCTGTGATTTCTTAATAGTTCTGAATAATGTCAGACTTTGTCGAACTTGCTTTTGCAATTCATTTAGCATCAGGCAAGGGGAGAATTTTATTTTATATAAACTGTGATTTTTAATGGTCTTTTCTTCATACAGAAGCCCAGAAGGGACCTTTTGAAATTATCCAACCTGACCTCTTGCATAAAAGAAGCCACAGAACTTCCCTGAATTGATTATTGTTTGATCTATAGCATATCTTGTAAAGAAGCATCTAATCTTCGTATAAAAATCAACAGTGATGGAGATTTAGTGCAAAAATCTCTTGGTATATTGACCTCTTGGTCAATTGCCCTCACTGTTGAAAACCAGGGCTTAATTTCTGAATTTATCTGCATTTGTCAAGCTTCAATTTCTCAACACTTTGTTTGGCAGACTTATTACTTTTGTTTCACAAGGATAACATGCACATTGTTTATAATAGACAAGACAGGCAGAAAATATGCATCTTCTTTCCAAAAGCAATGTCAGCAGCGATTAAAAATAAATACATGCCAAATAGCTGACTCATCCACACCCCTACAGTCAGAGCTGGTGCTACCAATTGCCTCCCTGATATTTAATGTCAAATGATTTGCTATATCAAACTGAAGACATGGTTCTGCTGCCATTATTGTGCTTTTAAATCAGCTAACTTGGTGGTGGTAGCAGCCTGGCTGTTACAAATCAGGATGATGGAGAAGGGAGGAAGGGATCAGTTGTCTCAGACCAGATGTGGATCCACTGTGGTCACAACCTATTGCAGGAATAACCTGGCCCCTTGGAGGCTTTCCACAACTCAGCTCACACAAGGCTACAAAACCCATCTGAGAAGCTGGCAAATGCTCAAGAACTTCACAGCAGTTATAGTTCCCCGAAACAGAGGGAAAGCCTCTTTCCCCTTTTGCACCTGTTAGCACCTTCTTTTTTACTCTAGCTATGGAAGACAAAGGTCCTTAGATCATTGCATACAAGAGCTGACTCTCCTCACTGCGGAGACTTTCAGATCCATGAATACACCAGTACCTAATGGAACTGATGCTGAAAGGCTCGACAGGTGCATTTTTCATTATCCTTGGAAAAATTCTTAATAGTTACCAAATTGGCACTTAAACAGAAACATCTAATACAACAATTAACAAGCTACAATTGAGGGCAGACCTTTGATCGAGGCCAAATAATTCTTTTGTCCACTGCTCTAAAAAGCTTCAAAATTATCTTTGCCTTTGCGCAGTACTTATCTCCAAGTGATAACTGCTCTCTTCTGCCCAATTCACATCAATCATCCCTCTAATGGCGTTTATGCAATATTTGCCCCCCCCCCCCCGCCGTCCCCCCCCGTTGGAATTCTATTTTATTTTCCAGGATTAAAAGGTAAACTGGAAGTTTTTTTTTTTACCTGCTGTGACCAGAGTTCACGTTTTTTTATTTCCCCAGAAACTCCCAATGAATCACTAACACCTGAAAACAAAGCCTGACCTGCATTCTCCCTGCAGCCTCCGGCACCAGTGATTCATCAGCCCCTGCACCAGACAGGCACAGCTTTGAAGTCGGTACTTTACCAATGCAGAAAATGCCATTTAAATATTTTGCTTTCAAACACACTTGCAAAGTTCAAGGCCACACAAATGTGCTGCAAACAATCTGGAATGTTAAAGTAGTATTTTTTTTATTTTTTTATTTTTTAAAATAAGTTATTTACTGAAGTGATTTCAGCGCACCGTTAAGGTGCTGGCTGGTTACAGTGGTGCAGTGGTGCAGTTTCTCCTTGTGGATGTGTTGGTTTATAGATCTCTCTCTCATTGTGGATCCTGCTGGATATCACAGGAATCCTATTTGAGCTTCTGGTAAGCAATTTGCTTGGTTTACTAAATTTTCCAGTCACGCGTCTATGCAAAAGCCCCTTTGGCTTCCCATCCAAATTCTCCTTGCTGCCCGCTGCCTGCCTCTGCCACATCTGCGCGCATTGTGCGGCCGCTAGCAGTGCCGTGCCTCCTCAGCTTGGATCCGCCTAAGAACCGCCGGACGACTTGGCTGCCTCTCAAAGGTGACCTGCCAGTCAAGTTGCCAAATTCTGTCATCCATTTTACGCCACGTGAGCCAAATGGCCCAGCAGAGAAGCAAGCGGGAGGCAGGGAGCGCCTGGTTTCCACTTCCCCTCTCCGCTGGCCCTTGTTGGGCCTTGCTACGGATGGCTGCCTCCCGCTGCGGCCTGCCCTGGGGTGCACCGGGCTTGAAAGTGAGCCGTGGTAAAACTTCAAGACGTGGAAGTTGACTGCTTAAGTTTTCTCCTCATGTTGTGTGCTTCAGTGTTGACAGTTAACTTGCATTTAAAACAACCCTCTGCAACAGAGCTGTCAGCCAGAGATGTATTTCAGCCACACAGACCCTTTAAAATTCTTCCCTGGCTGAAGGGACATCAGTCAGCCAGGAGAGACCCTTACCTCTGGGTTAGGAGTCTGAGGGATACACAGAGCATAAGAGCATAATCTTATTTATTTATTAATTTTCCCCAGTGTTACTATGCAGAGAAACCTGAAAGCAAGGAAAATCAGGTCATGGTATCCAAAGGGATGGGAGAGCTTTGGACATGTCCCTGGAAGAAGGGTAGTCCTGGAGGAAGGCTCTGAACAGAGCCCACCACCTTCACCAAGCATCACTGCATGGAGTAAGAGGCTGCCAGGCTGTGGACAGACCTTTAGAGGTTCACATCTTACCAAACAGGGACTCAGGACTGCAGGTAGCCTTCAGCCAGGGCTTACACACATAGCCCAGATGCAAGAGACTCACAAAGGGGATCTGTTCTGAGAATGCAGCTCAGAAACAGAGTAAAAATTGTTCAAGTGTTTTTTTCCATGTACTGGAAAACACATCAGAAACATCTACTACAAATCACTGGCCACATTAATAATTAAATACAGACTTTTCCCTCTCCAATTTTACCTAGCTGTTGTGAAAACAGTTTGATAAAGTAACTCTTTATGAATAATCAACAGCAGCAACATTAACCCAGCAAGCCATAAATAAAAGAACGAAGTGAGGATATAGGGCTTCTTCTGACACACGCACACACAAGACATTTGGGAAAGAAAAACTAAGACAAAAACAGGATATCTATATACATTTCTCACTCAATAACAATACAACTGCATTACAAGAATGAGAATATAAACTAGGAAAACAAGAGGAATACCTCCAGCTATCTTGCATGCCAGATCTTATCTTGTCCATGTGCAACAGGTGGTCTCATGCATATCACTGAGCGTCCTGTAACCTTCTGTGACGTCCCATCCCAGCCAAGTCAGCCAGCAGTTTAATACAAAGCAGTGCTGACAGATACTGTAGGCATTTGCCGAATGCAATGAGAGGCTCTTTGGAGCGTCTGATCTACTTAGATCAGTGTTCTGCTCTCATTATTGCTTCACGTTGTCTCATCGACACTTTCTGAAGATTAAGGAATAAAAACAAACAAACACCCCTGCACCCTTAGGAAAACATATTCCTGCATCATTGTTAAGCTTAAAAAGAAAAAAGCTCCAACAGCAAATTGTTGAGGGTGCTTTCTGCCTGTTTGCTTTTGAACAATCTTTTCTTCATCAAAAGGCAGGGTGATAATAACTGGGTCTGATTTTTAATATTTCTGATTCTTTGATTTATTTTAGATGTGTATTTGATAGTTCACTGTAGCGCTGACTTATTCTTATATCAAGCCCTACTTGATGCCCTGTGAATTTGCCCTAACTGAAAACAATTCCCCTGGATTTTGCTGCCAACTCTACGCTAATTTACCAAGCATATTTCTGAGAATAACAGAAAAATTCCAAATATGAAACACTATTTTATTCCCCGTCCACCAATTATATTCTAGAGCACTGCTGCTATGCACAGTGCGGACTCCACAGCACAACAGGAGCTCTGCCAGTAAACTAAAATATTCATGAAACATAGGGTTGTGCTAGACTGTTAACATGACTTGCCTCTCATTTAGCACTCCATCGGGCTGCACCGATGGCAATGGCGCTGGTTCCAGACGACTCTTCCAGGCACCAGCGCATGAGCAGCATGAAGGCAAGAAACCCGCAGTATGCAGACAGAGGAGGGTGGAAGCAGGTGGACGTGTGAGAAGATTTAATGGGTGTCTCCCCCGCTTGGCGCATGTGGACCCTCAGCTACTGATCACCTTAGACAGTATTACTCGGAAGAATAACCAATTCCCTACTCAAACACCAACAAAGGCGATTAGGGGTGGTAAACACACGGTGATTACACGGTATCAGCATTTCGAAGACTGCAGTGGCACAAACATGCATCAGCAGGAGACGATGGGGGGAAAAGCAAATGTCTATAAAAGCCACATTCTGCTGCAAAAGTAATGGAGGAAAAATAAAGCAACTGAACTACTGGCTTTCCCAGTTGGCAGGTATTTTAGAATCTAAATGGCCCTGAAAACTTACTACAGTATAAAATTGCTGTAATTTCAAAGACTTCTAATTAAAAAGCTATAACATTAACTTTTGGTCCTTTCCCAACCCCCCCACTTCCCTTCCTTAAATATTTGCCTCAACTGTACAATAAAAATGAAATAAAAAAGTGTATCTGATCAGTGAAGAAACTACATCAGGCTGAAGATCTAGAAAGAGAAAAGTAAAAAAGGGCTGGAAAATACACACAGGTTTAGATTTACTCAAGACTGTGGATATGTACAGCAACCCGAAGCCTTAATTTTCCATGAAATCCACTATGTAATTTCTTTTTTGCTCATTCCAGCTAGATTGCCATTCTGATTTGATCATAGGCACTGCATAGGAAAAACAGCCATTAGCTCATCCAGTTCATGCTGATAGTGCAGGATTGTTCCCTAATATGGCTTCTACAGCAATATCCCATCCAATTATGCAGTCAAGAGTAATAGGGCTTCCTCCACATCACTTAGCAATACAGTAAGGCTCATTATTAGCAGCTGTCCCCCTAGCTTAGTCTGAAGCTGTCCTCTTTTCAGCTTGTGTTAAACTCTTAAGTTATATTTCTGAGTCCTCAAAATCCCCTCACCCACTTGGGGAACTCTGGTGCCCCTCCATGCAGGACACTTGTGCCCATGGTGTAAGGCTGGCAGACAGGACACACCAGTGCCTCACTGTTGCTTGACTCACTAATCCTGACAACATGCTGACTCGCTGCCTTTCTGCTGCCCTTGCAAAAGTCTTCGCAATTTAGTATAAAATAAATTAAAAGTGGTAGAGGTTCAGCTGCCTACACTTCAGTGTCTAATGCTGATAAAAATGCCTGAGGAAACTCAGATGTCTGCACCGGTCTGGATGATACGACACGGGTCCTGTATGAGACCTATGCCCTCACTGCATCTGTAATATCTGCAGTAACTTATGTTTAAGGAAATCAATTCTCACCCTTTATGACTGAGGCCCAACTATTTATTTTCAGTGAAAACCACAACAGACTCTCTGTTGAATACATGCTATACTAACATAGACCTTCACCGAGATATATGGTGATACAGACCACAATTGGATTCCCTGGTCTTAAAGGCTGGGCACTCACTGCTGTTGTACACTGCTTCCTTTCACATGATTCATGGGGTTATTCCTATTTTCAGTTACGCAAATGTAGTTGAGTTGTGATGCACTTTCTGACCAGGCACATTTCCAGGTGTTGATGCAATTGTCTTACCAGCTCTTCAGTGTCAACACTCTAGATACTGTGCACGTCTTGCTGTTTGGGAAAAAGTGTGACTTCTGCATAAATAGTGCTGAAAGATGCCAGTTTACCTTCCTTACTGCTTTGCCAGCCTCAGTCCTGTGCCAAAGTTATTGTGTAGCCCCTGGTCTTTTCCATATAAGAAACCATAGCAAATTGCATGGAACCATATTACCAGGATTATACACAGACTGCTAAATGTTTTCATTTAATGCTGCACTTAGATAGGAGGTTCTAGCAGTTAGATACTAAAATCCCAGATCTAAAACCATCAAAACACAGACTTACGTACTTAAATAAAGAAGTATTCTCAGCAGGTACGCATCTCAGTCTCGTAGCCTAGAAGGCATCTTGAGTGGGATGCAACAAATTTTAGATTTATACAGTGCAGGCCCTGCATCTCAACAAGTCACCCTGGGCTGCCCTTGAGCTTCACCCAACCCCTTTCTATTCAGTGTATTTATTCCAGGTATTCTCAGCTGTAGGAAACATTTTGGTTAGCCACAGACTGTAGCCACTTCCTTGGAGAATTTTCCTTTTATGAAATACAGTCCACGTCCTTCAACCATTTTATCTGCCATACGTGCTCCAGACAGGAATACTGTTTCGGTGTTTGTATTCTGTTACAAGTTTGTTTGCTTGTTTTTTTCCTATTGCACCAGAATTTTATTACCTGACAGTCTGTTGTATTTGGGATGCTTTGCCAGTCTGCACGTTCATCTCTTTCTAGAACAGGACTGCCAGTTGCCTCCATTGAGAAAGAAGGAAATATTAAGAATTGCAAGAATGCAGTAAAATAAACAAACAATCAAACAAAAAACAACACAAGTCAGGACTTCACTGTTACACTGTTCTTGAAAACACAAATAGTCAATGAGAAATTAAAGCCCAATTAATTTCTTACAATTACATTGCAATTAATGAATTCCTATTCTGGAAGTGGTGGCAGCAGAAGGACAGAGGGCTGATTAATTCAGCTAGACTTGTGAGATATCTTACAGACAGACATTTTAGTCGCTTTTAAAAATAGATTTACAAAGATATGTCCTGTGCCTAGAAATATGGATCAAGAAATGGATTTTCTTAACATCCAATTAAAAATATCCACAAAACAACCCTCCAAGTAAAAAATAAAATAAAATAATAATAACCCAACAAAGAACTACACAAAACCAAAGGAAAATATGGGTCAAAAAGTCAAAGCTCACAGCTCTCCACCCCAAACATGCAGAAATTAAAAAACACAAATAATCTTAACCTGTGGTTTCACAGAGGCGGTGTTAATCCCTGTCCATTTTCTCTTTCTGCATCCAGTCGCTAGTGGCCTCCCTGAACACCCAGCACCCTACCCCACGGTGACATAGCGGAGTTGTGCTGGGAACCGCAGGCCTCCCTTAAAAATACTCAATGATGCTTGCTTGCAGTTCCCTTTAGGCACTACTGATACTGCTGCAGGCTTTGACACTTAAAACCAGACCTTTAAAATTTAATTGCTGAAAATGTGCAGGACTGGGAATTGGACAAGACTATTTTTATGGCTTCATCTTATATGAGAGGATCTGGATTGTTGGACTATTTTTGCTCTTCCCCATGCCTTCCTGGTCCAACAAGAACCCAGAACTCTATGTAGAGGCATTTGGATTTGACGTACCAGGCACCATACATACATACCACACATCTCATGAAAGCTTGAAAATTCAGCAGAAAACCCTTTATTTACAGGCAAGAACCTCATTATGTATCAGCTATACAACAGGGAAGCTGAGGGAAGGAGAGATTGTCAAATCCTCCTGCACTTCTCTCAGGGTTGTCTGGATCTACAGCCCAGGGTGGGAAGAAGGGCAGGTTTGTATCCCTGCTCTTAGAATGTGTAATACTATTCAAAAATGCTGCAGTGTTATAACATAGCCCAGGTAACTTAGGAAATTTAAGTCTGAATCTCCTCAGACTGAGGAGGCAGTTGAAGTAGGTCTTCTATTTCTCTGGCAAGTCATCTGATACTGTGGTCATTCTATAAAATTAAAGGATTTTTTCATACTGCTTCAGACATGATAATCTGGGGCCTGCCTGGTGCTCTAAGAACTTCTCTGCCTCTTGCAAGAGCAGCCTGGCTTATATCTGGAGAGAAATGCTTCTCTCCAGAGTCCAGCACATCGTGATGCCAGCTCTCTTACAAAGCCTTGTTATTCAGATCAAGATAAACCCACCTCCTAGGCTTACAGGTTCCCCGACGCATGCCGCTGTAATTGGATTTTTCACCTCCAAAGGACATGTGCATCCTGGATTTGCAAGCTTCAGACAGACTGACTTTTAATATCAGACCAACTAGAGAGTGAAAGCATCACAAGCGTACTCTTGAAAGACTGAGAGGGTTATTCGATTATTTGCAAAGCCAGAATCATGTTTACAAAGGAAACCAACCCAGTAAAATTAAATGAATAATTACAGCAAGATCCTTTCTTAACCATAACATTATGAAATTAAGTGCATTAGTTCAAGTGACTAAGAAAAAACTCAGCCTCTGACTCATTTCACTGTCCAGAGGATCTGAACCCGAATATTGCCCTGCATCTCTGAGGCTTCACCCTGGGATCACGTGTTCGGAGGCTATAGTTCTTCCTCCTCTTGCTTTAATGAAAAATCATTATTCCTTTGTTTTTGTTGTTATTCTTCTAGCAGTTGGATTGCACCTGCTGGGCTTGCATTCCTTTTGTCAAATACTGGACGTATTCATTCCTTCCTCTCTGGACCTCAGCTATTTCCCTCTTAAACAAGAGCAGAGCATCCCCTGCCAAGCCTTGAAGGAAGATGCTTCTCCAGAGAGTGCGCACCTGACCCCTGCACAAAGATGATGAACCTGCCACTTGGAATGCTCTATCCAAAAATCCTCTTTCCCCACAGTTTTTGACAGTTTTAAGATTTCCTGTTACACTTGAAAGTTTCTGCTGCTCTTAATTTAGGTTTCCTTGCAACCTCACAGGGACTAAAGTGAAATACAAACTGACCAAAGTCCAAAACCTCAGAAGCCATAAAGGAAACCAAGGCAACCCCGAATTTATTATATTGTATAAATCTTGTAATTTGGGGGACAACATCATGACATCTCAACATCTGGGGCTGACAATGCTAGAAGTCACTAATGCTGACTGAATGAAAAATATGATAAAATAGATAAGCAACATGTACCACAAGGCAGATGCTTGAGTGTTTTAAAACTATATAAAGATTTAATTGTTATGAAACTAAATGAGATTTGTCATGACTTTCAAGTGTTTATTTTTAACACTATCATGGCACACCAACCCAGAAGGCTCTCCAAAGCTTGGGTTTGAGAATGTCCGACCAAACAGAGAGGCAATGAGGCAAAACCCAAAAGCTGCATCAAGCACTGTGAGCCCCAAACTACACTACTTTTATGGATTCCTATGCCCTGTTCAACAGCAGCTCATCAACATCACCAAAAACCTTTCACTGCAGGTTAAGTGATGTGACAGAGAATTGCATCTGTCATGCATACTTTGTTCTCACGTCCCTCTCCTTCTGTGACTAAGTCTTACAGAGAGACCTCCATGGGTTCACATAGTGCTGGACACAAGGAATGGTCTCCCTGGTGCTTCATCATCCTAAAATATTCAATCTGTTTAATCTGATTATAATTGCTATGTTATATTAAAATAAGAGTGTGATCTTAGTTACCTTGTCATTGCTATTTAGATAAAATAAGTGATGTCAGTAAAGGAAATATTTAAGAGCTACAAAAACAGGAAAAGTCCCAGACAGAAAGCAGTAATATAAAAACTAAAATGTGGAACATGAAGGAAAACGTGGATTTATAGCAACACAATCCAGCTGAGGACCTGAATTTGCAGTAGACCTGCTAGAAACTGTGGTAAAGGTGTAAGTAGGATTAGCACAGCAATCATTTTTCTCTAACCATAATTTTAGATCCCAAACAGTACTGAAACTCCAGGAGTTTCATTTTTTTTCCCCACAAAGACTTTCACATAGTACATCATCCAATAATTTTGCATGAGAAGAACGGCGCTCTAATGCACGCACTGAAATCACTAGGAGTAATAGTAAGAGGTTTAAAATCAAGAGTCCTCATGGAAAAAAATAACTTGTTTTCCCCCAGTTTCTGCAGCTAAAAGAATGTACTTCAAATGAATCAGCTACATGAAAATAGTAATTGCAAAATAAATCTTGAGACTGAAGACCTACTCAAGTCAACACCTTTCAAGAGGATATCAGAAGACACCACAGTACCTAAGTGGAAGATTATAGCCCCCAAGTCATTTAAAAATACAGCTTTTATCAAGTGTTCTAAGCTGAAAAGAACTTGCAGGATCATTTGGGATGACTTCCTCTACAGATTTCCTGATATCATCTAACTTTACCTTTCAGTCACTCCATATTGTATTGTTTGCAAGATTTACATGTTCTCCACTTCAGCTATTTTTCAATGTGTCAACAGCTAAGCAATCATCTTCTAGCCTGCTTTCAGCAAATGGAATAGACTGAAACACATTCTGTGGTTTATACTCCAGGCCTGGGTAATTTTTATGGTTGTACTTAAGACTTTCTTTGCTATTTCTCCATCTTCTTGAGTCATGGACATTACAACGAGACAGAGCATTTTGGCATCAGTCTCTGATGAAATAGAATCATAGAATCATAGAATATTCTGAGTTGGAAGGGACCCTTAAGGATCATCAAGTCCAACTTTTATTTTTTAGACTTTTTTTTTTTTTTTTAGACTTTTATCAAAATACTTTTTCTATTTGTACTTGATATTTCACCTTTTACACAACTAAGATCTTCTCTTGTTCTTTTAATTAGACTGTTATACTAAGCTACTGTTAAGGTGACTACAGAGGATATTCTGATGTCCTTTCCTGAGGGCTTTAAGAGAAAAGTCTTGGTGGTTTAATTTGTTCCTAGCTTCAGAAGTCCATCCCATGAGACAACAGAACAGAAGGTTGCAACCAAGCTTAAACTGCAGCTGTTGAGCAGATCAGCTTTACGCAGAAATGAGGGATTCTGTTACTAAACCAAACCAACAGCCTGGGCTACTGAGGTGCAGTTGCATATCCTCATCCTGCAGTCCTTACCATAAATGAATCTGTGGCAAAGGGGCAGACTGCTGAAGTGGTTATGTTCAAAAACAATGCAATTGTGGCTTCCACAGTTTGCTTTTAGAAGCTCTTTCCAAAATCTTTAAAGCCTAGAATCATGGATTTCCAATCAGAATTATCCTATGGGTCTGTCACAGTATTTTTGTTTATGGCTGTCCTATTCTGTGTTTCCCTGGACTATGGTTAGTTTTCCAGATCATAATTATTTATTTCAATCAGCTGTGAATTTTACTAGAAGTGGTGAAACTGTATCATTTGACAACATTTGGTAGAATTTAAATCATTTTACCTTCATGCTGCCTAGTACAGTTTGTTCTTGCATCGCTCTAGGAATTTTAAAACATGGCTTACTATGGCTATTTGGCTTCACTGAGACAGTAAAACAGAGTTGAGTCTAAAGTCTCATGCAGAATGTTTTCCTAGATTTCACCATCCAGGGAACAGTTCGTAGAACTGAGAGAGGTTCAACTCAGTTGTTCAGCTCATTTCAGTTCAACTGCACAGAACACTTTCCAAACGTGTAATTTGTTGGTTTTGTTTTCACCCATTGTAAAGGTTGGGAAAAAAAAAAAAAAAAAAAAAAAGATCTTGCAATTGAATTTATGAGAAAAATACCATGTACGCTTGGATAAACAAATTACATTCCTTACCCAAGTATGTAGAAGAGGCAATACATCCCCCAAAGTCTCAGCCATGTTAACCACTATCCATAAAATTGTATTAATAAAAGTCATGTCAGAAAATTAAAAAAAATATATATATTTTAAAAAAATTCTTTTACACAGACACATATGGAGATCTTTTAATTGCTTTCATGTTACTCTTTTCTTTTTCTTTTAGTACTTACATTGTTTAACCCCTCAGTTCCATAGTTTCTGAGCCTGTGTCTACACTAATAAATTGAAGAGCTCAGGGACTGTTTCTGAACTCATTTGACACTGGATTGTGCAAGCCCGCATTCACACCCTCCCTGACCACAGCACAGCAATGTCTGTAGATGGAACGATTCCTGACCCAAGCTGAATCTTGAGCCATGTCTGGGCATCATCCAGGAGGGCTGGCTAGACTCAAAATTATTCTAAGTGAATTTTGAAATTATGAAGGATGAGAAGCCAGTACTTGGAGCCATGCCCTGGCTGTTCAGAATATGACTATATAGCCTTGGAGTGCCTCATAATCTTTAATGTGTTTGCCCTCAAAGTGGGTGCTTTCTCCTCTTTTACAGGTACCGAAACAAAAGACTAACATGCAAATCCATAGCTGCCCACACCTAAATGCTACTGAGATCAGGTGACAGGTACTCAAACACCTGAAAGACTTGCCCAAGAACATAGCCAAGAGCTAAATGCAAACCTCCCAAATCTCCTGGTAGGTCCTTCACTGCTCCTCTCCGCATCACTCATGGTCCTAGACTACTAGGTAACCAATATGGAAAATATTTACTTGCTTTTATAATCACAGAGATTGGACATCTACAATACATACAACACCTCCCACAAGAGTTACTCATGGTGGTTGGCCATTAGGGTACAGATATTCTGGAAAGAAGCACAAACTGTGGCTTCTTGTGGCAGACTTCCTTACTCCCCCTGGTGCTGCAAAGCCAACACAAGGGTCTTGCTACTTTTTGTCTTTTCTTGGCTTTAAAACAGTGCCTCATCTCAATATATTTGCCTCAAAACTTAACTCCTCTCTGTATTTATTTTCCAGCTCCCCGTGGCCTCTACAAATACTCCATCATATTCCTTTATATTCTTCCCACATAACTGAAAATGAGCAATTTGATCAGAGATGGTAAACTGCTTTATTTGTGTGGATTTACCTCAAAATCTTGAGGTTGAGTGCTGCCTCTGCAGTTAAAATAATTTGCAGTAACAGCAGACTCCAGTGTGATAATGTCATTGACAATCCAGAACAAAATTTTCTGACTTTTCTGTTCACAAGAAACAGCAAATACCTTGTTTATGACTAAGCTATGTGTAATGGGCCAAGCGCTTCCTACCAGTGTCACAAATGAGAAAAATTTGCATTAATGAAGAACAACAAAATGAAAAGCAAAATAAAAAGGGGAAATAAATGTATGCAGTGAAACATTGGGCAAAGTTTCTGCCACTCGAACAATTCAGTGTAAGCAAGACGTGACTTTTTCCCTCAGCAGGTAGATAATAATAATAATACCGACAATATCAATAGCAATTTGCAGAATGTGTATTTTTTTACATTTAAATCTTTAAGCATTTACACAGATTTGCTGACACCAATGGAGAAAATGATACAGAATGTAAGGACTGGATTTCTTTCAATATCAGATATCCAAAAGTGATCTACATGGTCCCTCTGTAGCCAATGGGAGCAGAAAAAACATGCCAAAGGAGTGCTTCAACCCACCTATTTTAGGATGGGAAAAATCACCTTTCAGAGAGTGCTATTCCTCTCTATTGAATGAAAATAGAGGCTACAAGCTGCCTTTAAATAGATCCCTAACATTTGGGTGGCTAAAGATATAAAAGGTGAATCCAAGCTTCAGTGATTCATCAGAACCTGTCAAGTGAAATGGTATTAGGCTCCAGGTTTCCCTAAACTTTTTCTTATGCCTCATCTGCTAGATGTAGCCTGTGCCCAGGAGTGCAACAGAGAGCCTCCAGGTACCCATCACTGTTGGAAGTAAAAATAAATGGAAAGGCATGGAAATGGAAAAGAATCAGAAAAAAGTATACCATACATGACAAATCTGTATAGTAGGCACAATATATAAAGCCACAAGCAGGAAAGAAACAGAAGATGAGCTGGCTCATTCATGTCTAATCTATTTTGCTTTTAATGCATACATATTTTAAAAAATCCAAAAAGTTCAGTGAGACAATTAGAGATTTTTTGTTTTCATAGATGAAATTGCATTAAAAAGAAACACCTTCTTCTTTTTTCATTAAGAAGAGAGCAAATGGAGTTGAAACACTTGATGAGTCAGGAGAAAGCTGGGCAGAGAGAAGGAACATTTTGTCAGGATCAGGAGAGGGGACGCAGATGTGCAGAATGGCCCAACGAGCAGCAGAAAGATTGCTGTCTTCAGGATGATCGTTTTTCAAGGGAAATGCTTGTCTAAATGTGTTCTTTCATTCCTACCAGGAGACACAGCCCATGAGCTCAGTCTTTCAGCTGACTGACGCAGCCTCTCGGCCAGGCCTTCAGGGCCTGTTCTTGATGACACTGTCAACTTCTCAGTTTGGTCAAGGACTGACAAGCTCAACTTCAGTAGCAGTGAACAGCACGGAGCACTGCCTCTTTGCCACTGGCTTGACATCATTATATTTCCTTACATATAAGGACAAATCAAAGACTTGCTGCAAACTTTCACTTTTAAAGACACTTTTCTTGAAGCATCTCCAGTTAGTCTCAGAAAAGCCTTTTCCAAAGTTAGTCTCCAGAAGCTCTAACAGTACCTAAATATTCAAACAGTTTAATATCTAAAACTATGTGACCATGGTCCCACGCTATGTCAAGCTGAAGCTTTCTTCTTCCCTAAGTCATTTTGTCAAAACACTCATGCTTGTGTCAACTCATTCCTCTCTAAAGTTAGGCTATTTCAAATTACTTTCCTATAAACTCCCCCAAATTGTCTGAATATCAGCAAGAACTGGACCTCTACCTTGGCAGGAATTTCAGAGGTGTCCATGTGCACACAGTTCATAGGAGCTGTTCAAGGAATTCAAGAGACAAAATAAAGGAAAGTAAATATTAGTCCTGCATCTTTAAGAGTTAGAAGGGGGGAAATACAGTGGGAGTCCTGAAGCTAAGAGTATCCCAGGAGTCCTCAAGGCCAATCCCCAGTTAGTTTCCCTGAATCCTGCTGCTCCGATATTGTACTGTGTTGCAAATGTCATTGATTTTTCATTTCTTTCCTCTGAAGCCCCAAACTTTATTAAAGTATTAAATAATTTATTAAGTATTAAATATGACTGAATGAATTTTATTTTGCATCCAGAATACGCTAAGCAGACAGCAACCCACCATTGTCTGTCCCAGCCCATTAACTTTATTAAAAAATGCGACAGAGCTGATTTCTGAAAAAGCAATTTATCAGCATGCTGAATAAATATGGTATCAGCTGAAAGTTATTTTATTTGAATGTAGGTGTTCTTTGGCCAGGATGTACCATCGTACTTTCTAAGCTTGTCAAGAACAATAAAAACACAGGTCAGAAGTGTATGATAGGTATAATTGCCTTACTCTCCCTTATCTCCCTTTTAACCAAAAAGTGTGAGCTTGTACTTCATTTCTTTTCAGAAGAAGATAATTATTACTGTCACTGTCACATTCATTTCTTGGTCTTGATAACAAATGAATTAAACTTGGCATCTGACCAAATATCCTACCCTGTCAATGCTAATTCATGATACAATACATTCTGCAAAGACTGGTGCAGGGAAAGAAAGATGGATCTGCACTGAATAAAGTTCAGAACTTGATTAACATGGAAGACTTTGGACCCTAATTACACTATATGCTCCAAAAGAATAGGTATGTTTCCAGGGAGTTGGGGAAAGAATGCAGAAAGAAAGATTTCCCAGAGATTACGGATCTTTTTATCACCAACTTCAGAAATTCAGTTGATAAAATTTGCCATCACACTGTTTGAACTCCTACACTTCAAGTCCAACAGGTATGTTATGGATTTGCAAAAGCTGCCAGATTTCAAGAGCAGTTGCACTGTTTTATGACCTACTGTGTTTACAAAATCTAAAGTAGACTAAGACAGAAATAATCAAACCTCATGCTTGAGAATACAAATTAATTTGAAAGGGAATTTTCCCTTTTCTCAGCTTGCTGCAAATTTGTTGAAAACAAGTTTTTCCCCAAAAATGTGCAGCTTCACATACAAACTACTTAAACAAGATATCACATCTCGCATATCAACATTCTGTCTATTATATGACAAGTTCTAGACTACCAACCATCTACATCTAAGCTTTGGCAGTGGTACACTTTGGAGGCAGCTGTAAAATACATTGACAATGTAAAACCAAGTAAAGGTTTGTCTAAAACCTCCAATTCATAGCTTGATGCCAAATTAGCATAAGTGCAATATGAGTATTTAATGTAATAAAACATGAACTGCAAGTAAGTATCTAGCCAATCCCAGGAAAAATGTGGAACCAGAAGGTATTTTAATGAAAAACTGGATGCAAATATCACAATTTAATGTTTAAAAGCCATAAGAGTTAATTTTAGTTTGAAAGGAAATCATTTTTCAAAGTTCTGTACTCTGTTTAAAAACAGATTGAGCAAGTTTATTAAATTAGCAGACCATTGCATTTATGAAATCCATAAGTCAGATCAATGGTGCACAGTCAGCTCTAGAAAGTAATTGCTGGCTTCTCTCAAAATGGACAATCCAAAAACTTCAAGGACTAGTTTTTCCCTCCATTATTTATAACAAGGAAAACATGGTACAATAGATTCTAATTCATAATGCCTTTTTAATGCTTTTATAGCACAACATTTGGACTCATTTCTAATCTCTGTGGATGACAGGTTGCCATTATTGAATTTCCATTAATATGAATTATGGGTACAATATATTTTACCCAATATTATCTACTCCAGGCCTAGCATGATTCTACAAAAAAATGAAAAAAAGTCAGCAATTTTTTTCAGAAACAGAAAAATACCAACAGTCATTGGAGATTAGTCTTGCTACAACACTACGCATCTGACCTTGGCCTTACATCTATCTGACTCTACAGATCACCAGCCATAATCTACATGTCATTAAAATGTCCATATTTATTTGACTAACTATGGCTTCCATGCTGCAAGTCAGTGCTTGCTGAGGATGGGACTTCAGGTTTTCTCTCCTCTGCCCAGCTGGAACTTACTTGGTCATTCGGGGCAGGTAATACAAGATGGATGGACACAAGATGAGTCCTGTCCCTCTTGTGTGTGCCTCTGGGTACTGATGTGAGTCTGAAGAACTCACTCTTCCAAATCACAACAGCTCTAAAGTACCGGATAGACTCAAGCACATTTCAGCTCCTTTCATTTTGCTTGCCAGCAGTTACCTACCGTGGATATCCCCCCAAGAGAAAAGTCTCAATTCATCCAAGTGATTTAAAACCTTCTAAACAGTAGGCATGAAAATAGCCATCCTGAGGTCAACAGGGCTACTTGCATGCTTGAAGGCAAGCGTATACTTCATGTTTTGCTAGATGGTTGGAAGACAAAGGTACAACCTGTGGCTAAAGAAATCCCCAAGCTGGGGCCTGTGGCGAGTGCATAATGGGAAGTATACATGTACCATACTTGTACTGTAAATCTCCCACTGGAGGCAGAGAACTGAGCTGTATGAATGCATATTACACCTACTGTAGCTGTTCAAGTTTTATGGACGGAGCTAGGATTAGCAGCATAAAACATGCTTTAACATTATCATTAATGCCAGTACGGAATGGCAGCTGCTTTGGAAGAAGTCTTTTTAATGGTCACCAATGAACTTCACACAGGCCTTGCTTCACCAGGTCAGAAAGACAGTATGACATTCCTCTTTGATTTTCAAAATATATGTAGTAATACAAAATCTGCTACATGGAATGAAGAACTTCCCAAATGTCAGGAATGACACGTTCCCTGCCCTGAAGAGCTCACATTCAAAAATGTCAAGAAAACAATGCGTGAAGAAAATAACATGAGCAGATGACAGATAACAATGTTGAGCAACACCATATGCATTTTCGTACACACACTCCAAATAGGTATTTGGCAAAGTCTGCTCCTAAATACAGATGCATGCAGAAATACTCAGCCCATGTATAATCAGAGGATTCATTTTTGCCAGCATCATGGTGGTAAATAGTTCTTTAGGAGAAATCCACATACAAAGAGGGTAAGGGGCTTGCAAACAATCTCTGGAAGCACACGCCAGGCATAGAGGATAAACAAAACATTTATCAGAAAAGCAAACAAAAAGGTAATCAAAACTGAAGTCCTTGGGATAACAGATGGCAGGATTGGGGACACAAAAAGATACATGGGTGGAAGCCGAGCAGGGGTTTGTTTGAATGCTTCTGACATTTCTTTAAATGTCAGCTCATAATTATGACGTCTTCACCACCACCTTGTAGGTATATAGCCACTTCTAGCAGAGGCCTCCCAGCTCACAGATAGCTGCACTTTAGCATTTTGAGCTATCCATCATGTTCCCACCCTTTATTCTGGTGAGAATGAACAAGCAAACACCAAACTCCCACTGAACACCTACTGCTTCAGTTTTAATTTCAAGGTTTCCTCGCTGTTCAGTTAAATCTCTGGGTATATTATACAGATTTATATGGAGTGCTACACACCGAGAAGCACTGGGAGATAAGTGGGAGAAAGGGCAGTATTTAAAGAAGTTCAGAGAACCCTGTGCATACAGTGTACTCTATAAACACTCCACCAGAGAAGGAGAAGTATGGTATAATCTTTCGCATAAGTTTACATGTGTAAAACCTATGTTAATAAAAATCAATCCTTGTTCACTATTTGAACACAAATCCCATTAATAATTCCATTAAGTTGCCACTTCAGTTCATTATTTTACCCGTTTGCACTTCACTATATTCACTGTCAACATCTGCTGTTTTCCCTGAGAAAGAGGGCGAACAAGGCCATGCAATTGCATTTATGTTCAACACCACACCCTTGGTTTGCTGGCGAGCAGTGCTGATAGAAAGGGCATTTCACTCTCTCCCACCCAGAGACAGAATACATTGCCTTCCAACGTAACCAGCCTCCATCCCACAACTTAACATCTAACATCCATCCCCGAATTCAAATTACCTAATTATCAGAGCTACTCAGCATGCTTGTTCAATACTTACTAAGCAGGAACTTTAAAGAGAAAAGGGCAAAAAAGCAGAAGAAAAGGAGGATTGACACATGGAGAGTAATACATATCAAACAATGTATGTTTATATTTTGAAAGTAAAAGCTTGTAGAGGGGGGAAAAATAAAAGACCTAGAGAAAAAGCACCCCCCACAAAAACAAGCCCCACAACACTTTGATCATGTTAAACATTCAGGGAGGCAACAGATAACATAATCACAATGCACAGCAGGGTCCTCAGTGAAGAATGGGTACATGACTCTTAAAAGGTTATTACAGCAAATTTAAGCAAACCAATTGCACAGAGACCAGAGAGCAGCTAAACAGAGGTTTTCAGGACTTCTCTTCTGATCACTGAGTCTCATTCCAACTGGCTCAATTTGATCTAACAATCAAAAAGTCAAATGATATGAAAAAAGATATTTCCTCCAGTAAATTGAAAAAGGTGGAGTAGGAGCTTATTTAGATTCGCTTCCTGCAACTGCATTTCTTTATTTCTTTCTCCATGCAGCCGGCTCTCGTAAAAGGGATTCAGCAGCGGTACGCACATTTTCACACCGCTCCATCTCTGTACTTTTATTCTGTCCAGGAACAGCCACCTCCAAAGGAAAAGTGAACAGTCAGGGCACTAAACACAATGAAGCAGAAACACAAAGGGAAAAGGGCTGAGAAACAGAAGCTCATTTCCAACAGCACTGAACAACTACCCCATGTTAATAGCGTTACGTTTGACTGAACCCGACTGGCAAAACACCCCGCTATTAACCCCTGAGCTGTTCATCGAGCAGACTCGTAAACTGCTCTTCTACAAATCTGTGGTAAATTTGGCAGATTTTATGGTTGATAGGATGAGGACAGCGAGTTACCAGAGCTATTCAAGAAATAACACCACAGGTGAGTGAGGCACACAGAGCCTTGTTTCTATAGCTTCTTCTGAGGGGATGTCTACCAAGTAGAACATATGCTCGTGGATTTCTGTCCAAGCTCCATCACAAACGGAGCATTAGACATACCCTGCAATAAATACTTTGGATTGGTATCTGGCACTGAAAAATCTCCTAGATTTTCAGCTTGAATGAAAATCAAGGGCAAAGCCACCCCACATGGAGACATACACCTTACCCGTGCTACCTCAATGCCATTGCATGTGCGAGAGTGCATGTGCTCTATGAGGGCTACTTGGGGGAACATGGATTTTAGTTCATCTAATGAGCTACAATGCTGAAGGAAAAGCAAAACCTCAGTCTTGGTTTCTTGCAGTACGAGATGGGTGCATCATGAAGGCAGTTTGCAGCTCTCTGCTCATGAAATCAGACAATTTCTGTTAATAAAAGGTATTTGAAATCCATTTCCAAAAATCAAGATGTGTAGATAATTGTACTGCAGGCAGCTGGAAATGGAAGCGTGCAGATGAAAACAGGGCAGGACAAAAGGATATAACCATACTCTTGGAATTTCCCCAGTCCTGGCAACTATCACAGGTTTATTGGGCCTTCATTGGCAGAAAGCAGTATTATTTTCTATTCAATGCTGTGGTGAGAGAGAAAGAGAATAGACAGTCCAGTAAGTGAAAAATCAATTGTGCAGGTAGTGAGAGGCGTTTCTACTTCAACACTTAATGGATAATGTGATCTTTCATACCAGCCGTATGCCAACATCCATCCAGTATCTAACACAATCTCTTATTTCCAGATCCAACAGAAAACATAAAAAATAATTTCCTGGCACCAGGAACATCTGCAGAACATATTCTTCATTCTGATACAGGAACTGAATTTACCAGCAATAGGTGGCTGCTTTGCAAAACCATGACAAAGACTTCTGAAAAATAGCTGCAACAGCTCCCTAGAAAATATACTTCTGAACTCCCTTAGACTATATATTTCTATTTATAATGGGAGAGTGGGTTCACAAACCATTCCAGTTGCTATGACAATTACAACAGGGACAAACCACACCATCTCAGTGCACAGGTACTCTGGCTCAAAGAACAGATGAAGTGGAGATGTGACTGTACTCCTTATTGTCTTGATACAGCGCAGTCAAGTACGAGACTGCAGAGTCAAGTAATGACACACTTGCCTCCAACACAAAGCCTTCCCAGTAACTAGAAAACTAAACAGGGCCAGGACTTGTTACATGGCTCTGAGGCCAAATGATATGGCCTGGCCACACTCACATGATTATATATTTTTACCCTGCAAAACAGGGTGGCTATATCCAAAATGCTGATTGGGAACAGCTCCTGGCCCTTGCTAATCCCAAAACCATGCCTGAGAATTGTTTATGACAGGGCTGGCTGGCCCAGGCCAAAAGCAAGGCAGAGCCTGTGCTAGCAATTTAATGGTATAGATGGTCAAGTTCCAGCTCCTGGGCTCATGCCCTGGCATTGCTCATTCAACTAGCACAGACCTTGCCAAACGCAGTTGTATCGTGAGCAGAGCTTGCTGGAAAACAGACACATAAAAAGAATTAAGAGTATCTGACCAAATGTAAAATCTGTATGTATTTTTATTCTTTTTTTTTGTTTTTTTTTCCCCTAAGTTTTATTTTCCAATCAGCCTTGTTTTCACAGAGGCCTCTCATTTGCTAAAACAACAAAAGGTCAAAATAGTTGTGGTAAGAACTGAGTGTGCTTCATTTTTTACCTGTGATTCAGTGGTAGTTGCCAGCACGCTATGGCACTTCCAGTAAAGGCATACATGCTGTGGGGAGTGTCAGAAGAATTTAAATGGGGAAAAAGGGCAAAGACATCAAGACTGGAGTAGAAAGACAAAAAGATAAATGAATGAAAGCTTGGATTGCTCCACAAACTTCTCAGCATTGCTTAATGTCTTTGTTTAATCTCCTAGTTGAAAGAAGTGGATGCAGTAAGACACACTACTGAACAGTGCAGTGACTGCTGTGGTTGCCTTATCTCACTTTGTTTTTGAACCACCTCCTTTGTTTCAGATCAAAAGAGTGACCCAAAGGTCTTTGCTGTAGAGCAAATCTGCCTCCTTGCCACTGGGTCATGAGGCCACGTAAGCAAGGTTGGCTTTGCAGACTTACAGTGGGGGACAAGGTAAATTCCACGACCACCTCTGTGTGGCAGGTGCCACCTCTCTGTTCTCTGAAGTAAAGTTTTTAAAGTTTAGAACAACTTTTCTCAAAGATTTCCCTCCACAGCTGCTTGCAGCCTTCCTCCAGCAGAAAATACCTGGTTCTGTTGGAAGGCCACGAGGTACAGCTCCTGCTCAGAGGAGGCTAACGCCACACGGGGTTGCTTAGGGCCCTGTCCACCTGATTTCTCTGTATTTACAGGGTATTCAACAACCTTTCTAGGCACTGTACCACTGTTTGACTGCTCTCAGTATGAGCCATTTTTTCTTTCTTTCTAACTAGAATTTTCTTTGCTGCCATTTGTGTACATTGCCTTTGTCTTAGAGTTCTTACAGCTCTACAACCCCGAGAATACTATGGCAGTGTCTTCTACATAACCAACCATTAGGAAGCTGAAGAGAGCCATCACATCCCCCTCTGACTTCTCTTTTCCAGGCTGAACAAACCCAGCCCTCAGCCTCTCTGCCTCCATGGGCTCTGCTGCCTTATTGTACGGGACACTCACCCAGCACAACATTAAAAGCAATGCGGCCCACAGGGAACAGGGAAAATGAAGTGGTCAGCCTGGGTCTGTCTGGATGAATTTATGAGTGTCTGGCTCTACTCTTTTATTTCTGGTTATTTTAAAAGCCTGAGCCCCAGTCCACTCCACTTGGTTCATTTCACTGAGGATGCTCCACTATTTGCAGAGCACTGACACTGAGCTTTTGTTGCCCTGCCACTTTACTAAGCAAGCAATGATGGAAACAATGGCAATTTACACAAAAACTGAGGGATCATCTCCACAATGTGAAGATGGAATTACAGATAAATCTATTGAAAGACTTGACCTTTTTTTTTTTTTTTTTTTTTTTTTTTCTTGAAATGGCTGTAAAATCCTTAGATGACATCTGAAAAACACCAAAACAGCATTATCCTGCTCCATCCCCAAGCTAAACATTATGTGAAGCAGGTCGTATTTCTAGGCAGGCTGAGAAAACAAGGTGAACAGCAGCTTTGTGTATGGCAAACAAATCTGTAATCCATATCTTCAAAAATTGTATATATATGTGTTTTTCTTAAAGAAGCAGCACAACTGAGATAATTAAGCATGTGCACAATGACCTTAAAAGCCAAAAGTTCTACACATCAGATACTTAGGTCACCTGAAAACTACCAAAAGAATTATTTCAAGCAGTGGAAAAAAAACATTTATCATATGGAATTTAAAACTTCATGAGCAATAACATGATTAAATACACAATTTTTCCTCCATCATCCAACTTGACGAACTTTGCAAAGATAAATGGTAGACCTTTAAAAGCAGGGATTATAAAGATAATTAATAGAAGCTTAGAAGCAGAATAATGTTGTGAATCTATGTGAGGTATAACTACTGCTTTGCTTTTGACGAAAAGGAAGATAAATTATTCAGTCTTACTCCATCCCAGCATGAGGTAGAAATTCTAAAGGAAACAAGCTGTTCAGAAACAAAACTGTGATGACTATGCCAACATAGGAGTTAGGCTCAGAAGACCCAAAATAAATCCAAAGTTTTAGTATTATCAGCTGAGGAGAATTCTGGGTATTGTTTTAAAGCAAACTGACAACACCTCTGCTTTGAAAAGTATATTTAAACAAGGGTTCAGTTCTAGGGTGATGTCAGAATTGCATCATAGAATGATTTTGCTTAGAAAAGACATCTGTAGAACAGCTGGCCAAATTGTGCTCAAAACAGGGCCAACTTTGATGCAAGATCAGTGTGCCCCTGGTCATGTCAAGCTGAGCATGCAGTATATGTCTGATGGTGGAGATCCTGCAGCTGCTCTGGGCCATTGCTCCATTTTCAGACCCTGCATTGAGAATTCTTTTTCCTTATGTGCAATCTACATTTCTCTTGGAACAATTTCTGCTCATTGCTGGTTTTTCTTTCATATGCACATCTGAGAAGAACCTGGCTCATGTGTCTTTGCCCTATCCCATTAGAGAGGCATATGGAGGAGTCACCCCTCCCTTCTGCCCCAAGCCTTTTTTTCTCCATGCTCAGCAGACCCACCTCTCAGCTTCTCCTATGTCTTGTCCTCAAAGTCTCCAGTCCTCAAATCATTTTCGTGGCTCTCCATTGCACATGCTCCAGTGGGTCAGTGTCTGTCTTGCACTTGGAAGCCCCAAACTGGATGTGCTCCTGGAGATATAGTCACGGAAGTAACAGACGGAATGAACTTCACTTGAGCTGTTGGCTATTCTCTTGCTAATACAGCCCATCATTTGGCTGGCCTCCACTGCACTGCTAACTCATTTTAAACATGCTCTCAACTAGGATCTGCAGGTCCTTTTCTGCAAAGCTGCTTTCTACCCATTTGCTGTTTGGCTTTCACAGCTGCGTGGGATTATTTCATCCCAGGTGGTAAGGCTTTGTGTTTGTCTGATGAGCTTCATGAGGTTAATAGCAGGACATTTTTTCATCTTGGTCCTTTTGAACAGTAGCTCTACCCTCCAGCACATGTATTGCTCCATTCAATTTGTTATTTGTGCATTCATTGCAATGTCCACATAGTAAATAAAGATACTAAATGCTATCAGTCCCTATACTGACTATTCATCCCAGTGCCAGTGGGACTCTGAACAGTTGCCCTCTACTCTCTCTGACCCTGGCGGTCCAGCTAGTTATCCACATATCTCGCAGTGAACACATGCAATACGTATTCCTCCACTTTAGTTAAAAAAATACTATGGGTGACTGTCAAAATCTTGCTAAAATTACACTAAATAAAAGAACCAGGGGTCCTGTTTTCTGCAAACCCATTAATCTTATCATAGAAGGCCAGGTAATATTTTGCCCTGACTGTTTGGGCTGACTAACTCATAGTTCCTTGGATCCCTCTTCTTGTCCCCTTTGAAGATGGCCATGACCATTGCCTTCTCTTGTAATCAGAAACTTCCCTGATCACCATGGCTTTTCAAGGATGACTGTGAGTGGCTTCAAAGTTACATCAGCTCATCTGTCACCCTCAGTACTCATTGATACATCCTGTCTGGTCCATGGAGTTGTGTATGTCCAGTTGACTTAAACAGTCTGTTAGTCCATTCCTCACCCTTTATTCCTGTCCTCATGCCTGTCCACTACTATGGTACTTCACTTCCCCAGACTCTGTCACCAAGCACAGGGACCTGGGTGAACCTGGGAGCAGATCCTGCCAGTGAAGACCATGGCAAAGGCAGCACTGACATCTCTGCTTCTTGGATGTCCATCTGGGACTAGGTCTCTTTACTCACCGAGCAGTAAACCAACATCTTCCTTTTGCTTCCAGTGTCTACAGACACCCTTCTCACTGTTCTTAACAGCCCTTGGCAATTTTAACTCTTACTGAGTTTAGGTTCTCCTAATTCCAAACCTGTACAGCAAAGCAGTGTTTTTTCTAAATGCCACTCAAGTAGCCTCGCAATGCTGAGAGAGCTGGGACTCTTCAGCCTGAAGAAGACAGGAGGTTCTGTCTGGACACCAAGAAAGCACTTCTTTACTGTGCAGATGATGGACCTCCGCTATAAGTTGCCTAGAGACATTGTGGAGTCTACTACCTCATGGGAGATCTTCAAAAGCCATCTGGATGATGGTCCTGGGCAAGCAGTTTTATGTGGTCCTGCTTGAGCAGAGGGTTTGACCAGACAAGGTCCAGCCATAGGGGGTTGGATCCAGAGGCCTCCAGAGGCCCCTTACAACCTCAGTGACTTCAGCTTCTGTGATTCTCCCTGCTCCCATACACCTGCATTGCTCATTTGAGCTCAGGCAGGATTTTCCTGCCCTCAGGCAAGGAGGCCTCCAGCTGTGCCTGCTTGGCCTCCTACATCTGGTAAAAAATTCCTGAGCCACCAGGAGCCTGTCGCTGATGAGCAACTAGAACCTTCTGGGGGCACTGCGGGGTCTTGTTGTACCACACAGCTCATCTTACAAAGACTGGTACTTCTTAAAAAGAATACGGATTTGCAGGGGAACACGTGGCCAAATTATGCCCAGCATTGCTCTTTGGGAGTATTCCACTTGCTGGCTGACAAATGTACCTTGAAGCATTACTTCAGCGGTTTTGAATGCATGGACTTTGTATAACACATTGAGTTCCTTTGGGATGAAAGGATAACTTTAATTATATATAATATTATCATATAAACAGTATATAGTCTTAAACATTCAAATTATACAGCCAAAAAAGCTTCTCTTTCTTGACATGTTTGTATAACAACTTAGCAGTAGTAAATATTATTCACATGCTTCTCAGTGCTTTGTTTCGGGATTACCATAAAAGAAATAACGCTACAATATGAAGAATTTATTACCAGTTATTCATTATTTATACAGTGGGTGCATATCACTTTACACACAAACACCACTTACAGACAACATATATTTCTCAGTAGAACTTCTACAGGCTTTGTTTTCCAAAGTGAATCAGTTTGGATATGCTAAATTGTAGTGGGTAACAACCACATATATTTCAGCTTGACAGGAGCACAGAGCAACTGAAACAGAAGAGGCAGACTGACTTCTGGGAGGATTCCAGGACAGTCAATTCCTCCAAAACAAAATAAAATGCGCATTTGGTTTGCTGAAAAATGCCCATCTCATCCAAGAAGTGTTACAGCAGTTAACCAGCACACAGGCGTTTACTAATGCTTCAAATTCCAAGAGAAAATCACCCAAAATAACTTGGGCACTTGTAAGTTTATCCTTCTTCTACATGCAGCTTTTCAAAGTAATGGTTGAATACTTATCTCCGTCAGAGCTGCTTCTAGAAGGAGAAACTGGAGTTGGAAAAAAGCGTGAGGAATTCCTTCCGTGGTCTCCCCTACAGAGTTCTGCAGGCAGCGACAATAAGCCAGTGTTTTGCCCACTCACAAGATAGTGAGTCACTGCATTTCCATTTATGCAGAAGATATCTGTACCTTGTGTGCATTGTTCAGATGGGATGGCGAGGAGCTCAGCATCGCTGATGCAACGTGACTCCTGGCATTGCTTCAAGAGAAACAGCACAGGCGGCCTATGCATCTTGCCATCGAGTCACAAGATCCTCGTGGTCCTCTTAAAGGCCTGGGCACTCTGTCAAGAGGATTTTCAGGATTGTAGAAAGGGCAGTGGTGCTGCTTTAATGTCAATTTGGAGTGTCAGCTCTGGCTGATCAGTGCTTCCTGGTATGCCCAGAAAGCATCAGCCTGTGTCCAGTGTTTGCAGGTGTAACGTTGAGCAGCAAAAGGAGCCAGAGAGCAGAGGTTAATGTACTGTTTATCACTCCCTGGGCCAAATTTATTTTTATGTCCATCAGCTTCATAGACAACTGTGGTATCAAGCAAGAACTCAAGGACCAAATGACAAGAAGAGGTGAAGCTTGGCTCAATTTTCTTTATTTTTCTTTATTTCCTTCCCTTCCTTCCTTCCTACCTACTTTCCTTCCTTTCCTCTTTCCTTCCTTCCTTCCCTACTTCCCTCCTTCCTTCCCTCCTTCCTTCCTTCCTTCCTTCCTTCTTTCCTTCCTTCCTTCCTTCCCATTAATTTGGTTTTTATTTTGCAAGTGAGTTCTAAACTGAACAGTCCAAATCACCCAGCAATTTGAGAAAGCCAATGCCAGCATGAAAATATGATCTCTTTGGTAGTTTATTTTCCTTCTGATAGGCAGTAAAACTGTGTTTTAAAAAATGACCACTATTTTTATGTTACTGTTAACAAAAATTATGGTATGGAGACATTTCACCCAGCCGCCCCTGCAGCCCTCTGCAGACAGTTTGCATTTGGCTTCCCTGTACCCACCATATACCTTAATCCACTCATGCCCTCCCTCAAAACTTTCTCTGACATCGCCCTCTTCATGCAATGCCAAAATCAGAAATTACCTAGATCAGCTTTCTTGAAAATAATTTGCAGGGCCTTCCTGAACAAGTTAGTCACTGACAGCAAAAATAATAGGAAACAGTCAAATGATTCCTCATAAAATTCTTTTTGTAGCTATGTTTGACGCCGACAACAGCAGTCCATTCCTAAATGACAGCAACCAACCTTATGATTTTATCCATTCACAATGCAGATAACTTGCCCTCCTTCAGAAGTAATGCCCTCCTTGGACAATAAAACTTCAAGTAATCAACATCAGATCACAGGCAAGGAAGCTCACAGGCAGGATTTTCTGCCTGACACGAGGCTGGAACAAATTTTCTAATGAAACGCACAGACATACGTATACTGCTGAATTTTTAATGGATAATCTGCACCTAATACATATGCTAAGGATGTAATGATGAGAAAAAATAAGAAAATAAAAAGAACTGTAAATCATTTCAAAGATTCAAGCTCTGAAAGCCTACCCAACACACATTTTGCTTAGGTTACTCTTATTACTGATATTTATCCCTTTTAGAAGTCAAGATACTTTTTGATCAAAGTGCCAAAGCCTAGAAATACTCCTTTTTCTTTATCCAAAGCTGTCATGTTTGTGACCTTGTAAGTACTTGGCTATGTCAATTAGTGTTTCAAACATACTGCCTTTCATCTTCAAATGGAACTGGGACTAGAAACTGGCCAGACCTCTTAGCTCTTTCAACAGATGATAAACACATTGCAAGTCAAAAAATCCAAGCAGCTTTTTATGACTTTACAGATTAATTAGCATGCCAGGGCTTTCAGACCAATTTCAGTCCAATATAGTACCCGCAAAAGTTGTCAAACTAAAGCCATGTTTTGTACATCTTAAGTTCTATACTATCAAAAATATGTAAAAATCCACATGAGAAGAAATATTAAAATAAGATGATAAGAAGATGTGACAGACCATGAGCACAGTTTAAGCCCTCTCTAGGGCCAGATCATTAGGAACAGCTTTCTACAGAGGAGCCTGAAAACTGCCCAAAGCATCTCTCCAGGCTGTTGAAACGTCAGAATTGGTTCCTCTACACCAAGACCTTCAACACGTCAGTTTTGGAACCCACCACTGCTCTCACCTTGCTCTCTTCTCCCTTGGTGGCACAGTTACCTCTCAGCAGTTGTGTCATTGTCATATAGATGAATTCAATTATTTAACAGAAGTTATCACAGAGTTCAATCTATAGACATTTTTGGTCAATTTGTAATCAGCAAAGAAAAAGGTCTTTTGGGGCTGAAGGCTGCATTTCTTCTTCCTGGCACAAGCTCTGTCCATCCCTCTGAAAGACCTCTCAAATTTTTTTTGAGGGGATTATCAGGAGGATAAGGCAGTAATATTTTTTGTGCACTCTGCTGTTTTCACCCTGTCTGGGCTGGTGCAATGGCACACTGCTATTGCCAACAGTGTACACTTTGGGCGTCTTTCCTTGCCTGCAGACCTTTTACAGGAGGCTACACTCTGGAAGCTACACTCCAGATAAGTGGTAAGTCACCCCAAAAGGTAAATTACACAGTTTATTGAACTTTCAAACTTAGAAACCTAGAATATGATTTGGGTGCCAGAGAAAACCTGTCCTTATATTCTGTTATAAACCATCGGCTGTTATTTCCTCTGGGGCACTCCTCTGGTTTCCTATATTCATCTAATATTCTGCCATAATTACAGCTTCATGTAGAAGTCTCTGCTTAGGTGGGAAGGGGCTTGCATCTCAAAGACCCTGAAAACCAGACATTACTCTATTTTAAAAATTTATTCACAGGTAAAAATACGTTCCTGGGAGAAAAAAAAAGAAATCAGTTGCACTTTTTGACATCCAGGAACTGAAATCTCACTTAGCATCACAGTAATTTGCCAAAAGAATCAGACAGATCTGTAACATGGCTTTTGCCATTACTGCACTTGGTCTGGACTGCTGCATCATGTCCAGATCAAAGAATTGACAGGCTACTATCTGGAATGGTGACAAAAATATGCCAACTATCAATACAAGCCCTCAGGGGACAGGTAGAGTAGCTTTGCACAGGGAAGCTGGAACAGCAAATCCTATATACTTCATCACTGCATGTTTTGACTGTTTTCTAGCAACTGTTGTATTCCAATATTTATAATCTCTCTCCTTATGCAAGCCTCTTATATTTTATAATAAAAAGAGTACATAAATTTCAGTTACCGTTGCAGAGCAAATTGTTGTATGTAATTAGTCATGTACAACATAAGGCGTAACTTGAAAAACAATGCGTGTTTATTTTTCCTCTGCTTAATCAATATTTTAAATATTTGTGGAAGCCATCCACCAGCTTAGCAAATCATCACCTCAGAAGTGAGAGAAAGAAAGCAGACAATATAAATTCCGCAACGCACAGCAAACCGTTTGCATGTGACAGACTGCCACGGAGGGAGCTAAATTTTTTGGACCTTAAGGGAAAGAAACATAGAACATTTTACTTCTGGGCTGTTCCACTTCATTCCTCTTTACTGTGGATTCCTCAGCCATACCGACTTGTTTTTCCTTTACGATAAGATTTTTTTTCCCCTCCCCACGCATCTTTTTAATGCGATTTACTTGCAGTGATGCACAGAAACAAAGGCAGTGGGGGCGATTTCCCCCCTGCAATCCTTTGCCTGGCTTGCCAGAGAGGTAAATAAATGCTTTAGCATCTCTGTCTTCTCTCCCACATCAGAACAGTGGCTAACCACAGTGGGATCAAAACTATGGCAGCAACACCACACGTGTCTTAAATGGCATGGGAGTGCTGTAAGTACAGGAGGCCAGCATCACATCTCAGTTATGCTATTTAAAGACTTAAGACTATATAGTTATCCCTGAGCTCGGCTGGAGAAAATCTTATCAAAACTGAAGACTGGCATTTTTATAAGATTTGTCATAGGTTTAACCTTGAGAATAACAAATCATTAAGTGTGTGGAGGCTTAAGAATCAATTTATGTTCCAAGCAAAGGGTTTTTAAAATTAAGGTTGAAAAAAAATTAGATCTTGCCTGGTGTTGCACAGATTCTGTTGATGTATCAATCTTTTCAGGCATTTAAAAATAATATAGAGATGATAAAAGTAAATGTTCTATAACCAAAAAATCTCTTGGTAATAAAATTTCAAATTACAGCCCATGACAACACTTCTAAATTGAAGCTGTGATACAGGAGCTTTGATGGAGAAAATTGTACAAGTAACTCGCAAAGTAATTCGGAAAAGCAACAAAGAATGAAGATGCTGAGATGAACGGAAAACATAGCTGGAATGGTGTGCAGCATCCTTAAATGAATTGTAGAGTGTTTTGTTGCCAATATCTTAAGCAGTGCTGCAGTCCTATATGGATTTCTTTGATAGCTTCCTTCTACCCACAAATAACCTCACTGAAGGAAAAAGAAAAAGAAAAAGGAAAAAAAAAAAAAACACAGGGAAAACCACCATACAGGGACAAACCCAAACCTGAACTCCATCGTCATATGTGACAGGGCTCAGGGTATGAAGGACTGATGCAAAGGCAGCAGTTTAATGGCAGGAATTTCTGCACTTCTCCTACTGACTGCTTCAGGCATTCAAGGAGCTGAGACAGGATTTGCAGTGAAGGGCTCATCTCGTCAAACTGTGCTGACCCTGGGTGCCCATCTGTGGCTTTCAGCACAGCACCAAGGAGGAAAAGCCAAGCTGAGTTAAAAGAGCTGGAACTTTGCCAATGGTGGCACAGAACGAGCAGAAAAAAATGACGGTCAAAACTTCCTAGTGTCTCAGTTTCCCCAATGGGAAGTGCAGCATTGAACTATTTGTATGTTGTTGAGGTTTAAATACTTTTTCTCAAGTCTCCTGGCAGCCTCCAGTGAAATAGGTTACAGCAGTGCAAAGTATCATCTTTATTTTGCTCAGCAAAAATTAAAGCTTAGGAAAATATGGATATTTCTTTTTGTTTAAATAACTCTGACCAAACATCCGTAAGTACTTAAATGTGGCAGATCCACTAAGTGTGATTTGTACCAAAGCATCTGTGGTAAGAAGGTTACAGGTATGCTTTGAGAATAAATTTCAAAGGTCTGGAAAGTATAATTAGTTCTAAAGTTCTCCTACACATTAATAATTAGTAATAAAATCCTTCTAAAGCCCTCCACAGAAAGACGTAAAAAGCTCTTCCAGAAGCATAAAAACAGAGACCCAGCCCAACCCCCTCATCACTGGCATTACATATATCTTAAGCTTCCCTCTGAAGACAGTTTCACCTCTCTCCAACAGTTAATTTGATCAATTTTTTCTCTCTCTTCCAACGCTTTTTCCATTCATATCTCATAACTCGGGGTGAAGTCTTTAATCTTACATACATTTCCATGATAATTTAAAGACCAAATGGTTCAGCCAGATTAGATAGTCTAGTGGTCCTTAAAGCTATTTATCTATAAATTCCCTGAGCAATTCCATCACCAACACAGGCAGCTTCACAGTCCAGTCAGAGAGAAAAGAAGGCTTTTCCTCCTTTCTGAATTTGTCATTTTAGGATTCAGTCCATCAGGAGGTGAAGGACAGGAATACCACCAATGCCTGCCAATAGAGGCATCAGAAGACAAGGGTCTTGTCAAAACGACTTCCCTTCAGTTTTTGACATGATTATGTCTCTGCTTGATAACAACTAATGGAAGATGATGGCATGTATGTGTATTTTTAATAACTATTGACTTAGCACTGTGCAATGTTTTAGATTAAAGACTTTGCAGTTCATAGCAGTGGTGTTCAATGAGTTAAGAACTGGTAAACTGATTTTTTTCTAAGATTACCTGGCAACGGGAAATGTTTCAACACGAGACAATAACCGTTGATACTAAGCCAAATGGTATTCAACTTTGCAACCAAGATCCGGAAGTAAATTTGCAAAACACTGCTAAACTTGTGAATAGTAGAAACATTAAGGGGGTGGAAAGTAAGGAGAGAAATGCTTTTGCGTGAAATGATGAGTTTTCATGCAACAAATGGTGAAGTTATACATGTAGGAAAAGAAAGAATACATGACTGTACCCATAAAAGCAGTTACTCTGGAAGCAGTATAAGGACCCAAGTAGAAAATGCTATGTGTGCTTCTAGCACCTTGGTGAAAAAGCCTGGAACAAATTATTATTAGCTTTGACCACAGGGGAACAGAGGAAGGGAGCAGTTTTATCCCTGTACAAGGGAACAGTGAGTATGATGCTGAAATGTCGCTTATGGTTTTGGTATCCAGATTTTCAAAGGCGGATGAAGACTTGGAGGGGACACAAAAGATAGACGGTCATTTTGGAGGCTACTAAAACTGGTACACTGCAGGAAACTAGAGGAATCGAGGATCAGAAGTCTGAAGCCAGACTAAATGGCTTATTAAAAATGAATCAAGTTGTAACTGGGAGGATAATTAAACAGCAGGAATACAAAACAAAAGGTTGGCCTCTGTGCTTTTTGAATTCTTCAAACCGGCTCAAGAGATACAAAGTCCAAATTGGTAACTGGATGAAGCAGAGAGGCCTTCACAGAAGAGGAAGGTTCTAACTAAGCTATCAAATATCCTGCTTCCAGCCACAAAACAGAACCAAGAAATTCAGCTTAAGATGTCACTGGCCCTCTGTGAGCTGGTACCCCATAAACATGCTAACAAGAAGGCTACAGATGGTAGACTGTGAGCTCTCCCCAGCTCAAGACAATTTGGCACATTCCTATTTTTTTAAATAAACCAAGCAACCGCATTACTTTCCTGACTTGTGATTTCCTCATTGTACAGACCTCATTTTTTATGGTTAACCATTAGCTGGATTCTACAAGAGAAGGGCACTGGCTGGGGACACAGCTAACCACAAGTGCTAACCTCGGCTGTGTGTCAGGGAGAGAGATGGAGTCAGGCAGGGTGAACATAAGTAAGTACGATCACCTGATATTTTTTTCCTGACACCGTTCCACATCATTAGTTGGAAGCTTGCTATACACTACACCCTTACATCTCTTTTGATCCTCCCTCCCTCCCTTCTCTTTAAAAGTCTTTTTCTTTCAGTACATGCCATTTTGAATTTTCAGAGCTGCTCAGCTGATTCTCGGCAGAAGAGGCTGGGGCAAGGACGGTAGGCATTTTTGCACATCAATTTTATGGGAGATTACACAGCTGATTAACAGTTCTCTGAACAAAAAGTGTCCCATGCTACCTCCATTCTTGCCTGTTTATTGCTTTTGATCTATTCATGCCAAAACATTCTTACTAATGAAAGTAATCAGAAAATTGCCTAATAAGGTAATTTAGAAAACAGTTCACATTGAACATATGATCAAAAGGCATTTAACTTGCAGTTCCTGCCTCCTCTCCCCCAATAAACACATGGTTTACTGGCACTGCTGTGCTTCAAAATGGTTTTGAACATCTGGGAGAAGGGCTGATCAGCTTCAGACAATAGTTGGACTCTGAGCAGACCCAGGGACAAAGGTCGTGATAAATGAAATGACTGCTTTGGCTCCAAAATTGCCTCAATCTTCTCCAGAAAAAGCATGATTGAAATGCGTCTATCTGTGGATAGCATCTGGAACACTCTAAATATGTTTTGATCAGATTGGCTTCTTTCAAATGAAAATTATTTGAAGACACCATGGAAAATTTTTAAAATCAAGTACACTGTAAACTTTAGCCTAATGTTTCCTTCTGCAGCGTTGACCTTGTTTTTCTACAGTGTGAAAAAAAAATCAATATAATAATGGTACTGCAGTAAAATTTCAGCTTGCTCTTGGCTTTAAATAACTTTATTGTCTCCTTTCCCCTGTCTGTGTCTGCTGCATTTGGCACTTGCAGTTATTAAAATGAAACCAAGTTGAAATAAAATGTTAAATATCATAAAAAGAAAACCAGCAGTGCTTCTGGCTCACTTTGCTAATGCTGTGGTCACCTTTACAATTTGCCAGGGTTTTCTATTCCCCAGCTGTTCTACCTGAATTTGCATGCAGAAAGAAACCCTAAGTTTCTAACTGGAATAACAACTTGTACTTTGCAGATTTGAAAGAGCTAAATGTTTGTGGTGGCTTAAAAAAAAAAAAAAAAAAAAAAAAGCTGTCTCCTCTCCTCAGTTATATATTAGACAAAACACCTGAATGGTTTACTAGTGATTTCAGTTCTTTTTTGCTTAACACTTTCTTCCTTCTTAGTGTACATTTCGTACAAAAGACAGAGCCTGGTTATAACAGGCCCACTGTTACACTCTAATCTGCACTAAGAACGAGGCTTTGAAAACCTCATATGAAAGTACCAACTAAAAAGGAGAAAAAGACCATTTGGCCAAAATTATGCCCATTTTCTGCTCCTTCTGCATGAAAACCACATCCATCTGTTGTCAACCACAGCCCTGCCTTGGTGAACAGACAATGAGGGCATTCTCAAAAGCAAAAATGGGAACCACACGCTCCAGGAAAAGCGATGGAGGGCCCAAATGTAGGCAGTGCTAGAAGGAAAGGGGAGTTTGCTCTGCTCAGCCCTGGGCCTCTCAGGAACATGAAAACCTTAAATCTCAGAGCAAGGATGTCCTGTTCAGGTGTGTGCACAATGCACAAAAGGATAAAAAGACACAGACTGCCCAGGAAAATATTTTCTCCTCTTTGCTATGCTGCAAATGCAGATTTTGCAAAGGGACAGATGATGCTCCACCTCTAACATCCCCTCAAGACGTCAACCCCGGAAAAAAAAAAAAAAAAAAAAAGAAAAAGAAATATATAAAAAAAGTTAATTCTTACTTTGGTCGTCGAAGCTGGAGACGAGTTGGCCACCAGGCTCGTGATCACGTCGCTGTTGCCGGTGGTGCAGGCGGCGGTGGCCGGGGTGGGGAGCCGGGAGGGGACGATGGGCAGGGGCAGCAGCCCGGGGCGGTTGGTGCTGGTGGTGCTGGCGGCGCTGCTGCAGTTGGTGCTGCCGACGTGGTTGCCGTTGGAGCTCCAGTCCCGGCGATCCCACCCGGCCCGATAATCTCTTTCAAACCGGCTGTGGTGCCGTGACATCTCGGTGGAGGGCGGCTGCTTCTCAAAGGGAACTCGAGAGCGTGCCTGAAAGATTGAAAAGCAAAGAGGTGTTGGGAATGAGGTCCCTGAACAGTGCCTGTGCTCTGCAGTCACCAGGACAAGCTCCTGCCAAGCCTCCTCTGTGTTAGGAGAGCATTGTTACACTCCTATTCTGAGCTAAACATCGGGAGGAAGAGAGCAGTGTTGTAGTAAATGTTAATCAAGAACAGAAGTTGGAGAGTTTGAACAACTACAAGCATGTGGTGGAGAGACCCGTGCCTCAGACCCGAGGAAACACCATCTGCCCAAACTCTCCAGCAGAATAACAAGTAACAGCACACAAATCACGGGACGCTGAGTTAGAAGAAAATCATCCTTCAAATCTTCTGATAGCAGGAAAATGTTTCCAACAGCTCCATCTTGCAGTTTTCTCGACAGTCTTCAGATCATCGCTATGACTTCTCTGCACCTGACGTGTGACCAAATAATCCTAAAGACCAGAGGGAGGAAAATCTGCCTGCTGCAGCTATTCATTACCTCTGTGTTTTTAAAGCTGAATATTGCTTTGCACTGTCCCCTACCCTCCTTTTCACTCGACCTCCTCCCATAGGAGGAATACCCCAAGGACGTCCGAGCTTTCCCCAGAGCTGCTGTTCTCCAGGGCACGCCGGCATTTTCTGTCTCCTCCTGTGCTTGTGGCTAGACGTAAAACACTTAATGTAGCCAAGATGATCAAATGACCAAATCACTTTGTGTGAGCATCCTGTCCTTATCATTACTTACCTCCTCAGTCTTTGTTATCCACAGATTTTATCAGCCAGGAGCAAGACGGCTGAACGCAATGCTGGGACTTGAGACTCCCAACATCTAATCCTAGTTCTGATAATTATATCTTACATAGCCCACAGCAGTTATTTAAGTCTTCCTGCCGAGGCTTCCTAACCTGCAAAATGGTGGCAATAATGCTATTTTCCCAGCAGAGGTCTGAATAACTGAGAGTTTACAGCATTTCGAATTGAAGAACAGTATAAATACATGCTAAATATATTTATTCCCATAAATAAATAATGAGTATCTAGGTCACTGCAGCATCTGATTTATTTTATTTGCATCACACAATCCAATAAATTGTTTGTAATAATAACAACAGGTCAGCTGAAGCAATTTTGTTTCACAAATTCTTAGATACATAAATGGCCAGTAAAAATATCTGCTCCTAATGGCTGAGGAGGGAAGCTAAACCAAAACTCACCCAGAAACTTAAAGATAACAAACTGCTTCAGAGAGATATCATTTAGAAGTGGTGTAAGCCTGTGTGCCTATCAACAATTTGAGTAGTTATTCATGTGGTAGAACCAAAAAAAAACAAAAAACAAACAAACAAACAAAAAAAACAAACAAACAAACAAACAAAAAAAACAAACAACAAAAATCAACTACTATGGCTAAATACAGCATATTAAAGGCTCATGCGCTTTATCAGAGAGCTACCAGCTAAAGAGGAAAAAACCTCTTCCTCAGCTTAAAAAAATGAATAATATAAATATGTATTAGAAAACAAACAAACAAAAAATCCCTACCACAATCATCTTCCAACAAAGATCTCCCAAGAATCTGCACTGGCAATGGTGATGCTACCACCCTGCTCTAGCAGTGCTGTGTATGTTGACCACAAAATCAGCACTCCTCATAATCCAACACAACCAGTTGGTTTTTCTTTGGTAGGATTTGATGCAATAGTTGACTTGATGACTTGAAGGTTGAGGGATTCAAAGATATTTATCCAGATTCCTCTTTCTCCTATTTTTGTGGCTTTCTGATACTTTAAATCTAAAAGGTCATTTGGGGTTTCCTACAGGACCATATGGACATGATAGATAGACACAAAACATGGTAAAAACCAGAGGCACAGGTGCTGTGATAGATGCAGTAGTGCAAACAGAAACTTCTGTTTAAGGAGCAGCAAAGAAAGCAAGTTTTTCCTCTCGTGACAACCATCTCAGAATAAAATCAGTACCTAAAGATAGCATCTTTAAAGGTTAAAAATTCCACAGGCATAAACCTCCTTCCTTTAGTTTTACAAACCTTTTGCAAAGCCAGGCAAAAAGGGAGACTGTAAACTGCAAGCTACAATTTCACTATAGCCTTTATTATTCCCTGCCTTTGGAAGTTTCTTCTCATATCTTATATCCCCCACTGCAGGAAGCGATCTTTTTTGACTGTTTGGAAGGTGGCTGTCAATTGAATGCCCTTCTCCTTCTGTGCTCGAGGATCTCCATTAGCTGTATTAGTGTACTTCTTGACAAGGGAACGAGAGAGAACCAAATCACATATCCCCCACCCACCCACACACTTGAGTATATCTGACATTTAATTCAGCGGAGAGCAGAGCACACATGCACACAAGTCAATAGCTAGCAGTTTTTGCCACACGATCCAAGACACCATGCCCCCAGCAATTCTACTATCAGATGAGACTGACAGGCAATTACGTCAATAACAAGGAGGAAAAAAGCCTGTGACTAAGCCGTGCATTAAGAAGTTTACTTAAAACCCACCGCCCTCTTCATAAGCAAGCTCTCCTCTTTGTCCAGTTACCGTGTTTTATTGTATTTACAATAAAAACTAAAAGCAAGGGCTGAAAATGCACTGCATTAAATATACACTGCTTGTTTCAAGCGTGTTGGTTTTGGCTGGATGCAAAGATATTTGACAGCAAGAAGACATGCAGAAAAACTGGAGGGGATAACTATCTAATAAATGGGTATTCAACTGCTAGTGCTTGTTATTAATTGCTTAAAATTAGAAACAATATAAAATGTTCTCATAAATAGCTGCTGGGTGAGGTAAGAAATGGTCTGGACTAGCTCTCAAATGTATTTTTGGATCCAGAGTTTATGCTTTGTCTAGGCTATCTTTGTCAAGGATCATAATCATAATAATAATGCTTAAAACATATTTTGTACTCCGAAGAAAAACTTCTCCAACAAACCATGTCCCGAGCCAGGCATAATCATCACATTCCTCTGCAGAGAGCTCGACACGGGACAGCAGCATAAACCATCCTGAGAAACGTCCCTGAAGGAGGCCAGAGCAAAAACCACACACGAACAGCGAGGACAGCAGTCACTAATCACAGACATACAAGTATTTCCACCTTAAAGCAGCTGTTGGCTGCTCCAAAGTCATAGATTCACAGAACCATAGGATATCCTGAGCTGGAAGGGACCCACAAGGATCATTGGGTCCAACTGCTGGCTCCACACAGGACCACCCAAAACCAGACCCTATGTCTGCGAGTGTTGTCCCAATGCTTCTTGAACTCCCGCAGCTCAGTGCCGTGACTGCTGTCCTGGGGAGCCTGTCCCAGTGCCCAACCACCTCTGGGTGCAGAACCTTTCCCTCACACCCAGCCTGACCCTCCCCTGTCCCTGCTTCGTATCCAAATTTAGGCTAAATTTTCCATGTATTGTTTTAGATATATTTTTTTTAAGAATAAGGGAAAACCAAACCAAACCAAACAGAAAACCACTCCTTTCCACTGGGGAGAAAGGGAGAAGAAGAAAGGAAGATACTAATGTTTACAAATATCAATATCAATATATTGATATTAAATCAATATATTGATATTGATATCAAATATCAATACCTACAAATAATTCATTGTTTTTCCCTTTTTAAGGGATTTTTTTTCTCAACATTCATATGCATGCACACTTATTTTTCTTTTCTAGACCCTTCAATTTTAGCTTTAAACCCCTCTGAGCACCACAAAGGTAGAAAAAGAAGGTTTTCACCTCATTTTTCAGACTTGGGGAACTTCCAGTACTGCCCACAATGCACTTGCTGCCCCAGCTAAACCTTGGTTAATTATAATCCATCAACTTCTTTTTTGGAACGGTTTTTTCAGCTAGCACAAAGCTCCCCACTGCCACGTCCAGAAGTCAGTTCTTGGAAGAAGAGCTTAAACCTATCTCAGATACATCCACCATGGCTCCAGATACCACAAAACCACGTTGTAGACATGCCTGGCAATAGAAAGAAAGTAGGATCTGTGTACCTCACAAGTCCACAGGGAGGGCTATTGCATGCTGAAAATCACTCTGTACAGCTAATTCAGGTGACAAACTATCTTGTGAAGGTGGTGAAGTCAATGAGACAGGCCTTCCCCCATGCTCTACCAAGAAGTAATCGCCGGAGTAGCCAGGTGTCTTTAATCTCGATGAGAGAGGAAATGTGTGTTCCTGTTTGTCACACAGAATCAAAGGATTTCGCTGTGCAGCCAAAAGGAACAAAATGCTCTTGGAGGGGGAAAAACACCCTTACTAAAGAGGGAGAGGAGAAAAGAGAGAAACCCGTAGCCATAACTGGATGAACTGATAAATTCGAAGCAAAAAGGAGATCAAAACGGCATTAAGGGAGAGCTGCGGAAAAGGCTATAAGCTACAGAAGAGAGATCGAGCAAGCAGGCAGAAATAAAAAGCCCACGACAAATCTGAAACAAGATTTAGTGATACGGCAAAGCAAACAAAATGCCTGCCCTGGTCCCTGAAAATCACCATCGCTGTGTAGGTGTAGCAAGGACCAAACCATGCCAAGTGCAGAGAGCCCACCGATTTCAGAGAATGGCCCTGCAAAGTTCCCCGGAGCCAGGCAAGAGGATTGTACATGAACCTGACCCTTTCCTCCATAATGTACTTTCACAGAAAGACGGGCTTGGGATGGTTGAATAGGGAAGACAGTAGGAGAGCAATGAAACAGGACCCACTGCCGTTCTGAGAAACTTGGCAGGTTTCTCTCCTGGCTCCCAAAATACATGGTGCAGCAGGTGAGAAAGGCCATAAAAGAAATGACTTTAAATCTCCTTCTCTTGGAGGAAAGTAAAATGTGAATCAATTCTATGCCAGTGAAAACCACAAATTTTTGAAATTTCTCATATAAACAGCTTGCCCAGCAATAAAATTTGATTTTTTTTTTTTTTTTTTTTTTTTTTTTTTTCTGCAGAACAGGAGCATCTTCAAGTCTATGACATGGGGCACCTACACATACAACTATATCCAATCTCTGAATTTACCCCAAGCCCTTTGGCTATTCAGAAGCCCTCCTGCCTTCTCAGTTGAAAACCACCCTCATACTGGTGCTCATTTTTCACCACGTCTCTTCTGCCAGCTCGTTTGTGCCGTGCTTCTGCAGCTTCCACATCTGTACACAGAGGCAAGAAAAAGACCAGAGGCATTTGAGATAGCGGCGTGCTAACTACAGGCCTCTTACCAGGTTCAAACAGATCATTGCCGCAGATTTATTAAACCTAAGTGATTAACATTTCATTTTATGCTCAATACATTTAAACACAGCCCTTCTTCCCCCGAGCCCAAAGCACTCACTGTTCTGCAGAAAAAATGTTTCCTATTCATGTTCCTCTAAATGACAGTCCGGCTCGAGCCTTAGAACAGCTTTTTGCCTGCTCTCCACGCTTATCTAGTCAAGGTCTCCTTAAAATGCCTGTCCTCACAGATATAAATACAAGGAAAAACAGGCTTTCAGCCAGTCTGAAGCATGAGAATCAGATTTCTTAGACTATTAGTCAACTTCATTAAGTGACTTCAAAAATAAAGGTCAGCCTTTTAATTTAAATTTTTCCTGGGTAAGCATTTGTTTCTAAATTTACCTTTTACATAATAACATTGGAGAAATATGATCGGCAAGAGAGGTTGGGAGACAGCACAGCGGAAGTAGGTACACAGTCATTAGAGAGATGGAAGAAAAGAGGAAAGAGTTTGAAACATTAAAATAAGCAGCTAAATAGCCTTACGAGTTTTCAGACTGGCTGAACGGAAGCACAGATAAAATAGGTTATTAGAGAGCTTAAAAAGCAGTTAAGTGCATGCAAAGCACAAGTATTTTATGAGATTTACAGAAAAAAATATGAAGAAGAAGAGAGAGATTTGCTGTAATCAGATCTAGCATGAAGAACTGTAACTGATACAGAAGAAGATGTCTAAGTACCTAACCTCGAATGATTTCAGATATATGCTGCAGGGGAACTGTTACTGGATGCAGTTTTATCAGTGCACACCGACACAACAAACCCTTCCCGAGGCACAGGGGTAAGGACATTAATTTATGTATACAGCACCAAAATCTCATCGAAATGTATAAATTCTGGGCATCACTTAATTGCAAGCACACACTGGCACACACTTTACACACAAGTAAATGTGTCTTTAAAAAAATCCTTCAAATAAAATAGTAGCCCTATGAACCAGTAATAAACTAGTAGACCTCGCAGCTTTGGGAACTAGTCTTTACTTCAGAAGCGTGACAAACAAAATGTTTAATTTCAGTTCAACATTATTTATAACCTACGAAGACTCTCTTAGATAGATATGGAATCATTGTTAGAAGCCTACAAGGATCTGACTAATCCATTTTTACAATTTTTACTTAACTTCTTTTTTTTTCCATTTGGGTAACTTCATTGAAAGACTTCTTTGTTAGACTAAGGCAGTAGGAATCCAATCAAGAGATTCTGTAAAGCTGAACTACAAGCAGCTGTGTAGAAAGATAAGACCCAGAAATATTTGAGGGGCAAGGAAACAACTTTATTATCAAGCAAGGTCTACTTTTGTAAACCCCTGATTTAGTGTTGTAAACAGTTGTAAAGCTCTTGTAAAATCCAAGACAAGGCAGAGAGACTTGAGCTGCTTTGCTACAATCAGATCTTAAAAAAAAAATAAAGAAAGAGGAAAAAAAAAATCCTAACACTGTAAGTGATAAAGGAGCACAAGATTTAAGAGATTATATAGGACTTAATTTTCCAAATATATGCTGGAAGAGACCATGCTTTGGGACACATTAAAAAAATATATCAGAGCTGCAACACAACCGTCTTTCCAGGACAGAGTGCACTATGCAAAACACATAAATTAGATCCTTCCTTCCCTGTTTCAAAATATTGTAGAAAAGTGTGTACGCATATTATGTGTGAGTATGTAAGATGAATAAGGGAATCTTATCTTTAGATATGTAAAAAGATAAACTAGACTATCTAACTGAAAAAAATAAAAATCAGGCACATTGAGAGTGAAACCTACCTTGCTAGTTTGGCTTCTTCCTGAGTTAGCAGGATGTGGTCTTCCTAAATAAGGAGTTATTAAAAAGTCTGCATATGTATGTTTTATTCCTAAGTTTCTGGGAAATTTCATATGGAAATTTATTTTAAATACAGTCATTTCCTATATTTCATCCTTTGCTTTCAAGTGCCAGTTCCTTTCCAACCTGAGTGGAAGTGATAACACACCCTGCAATTTATGGATCACGAGCATTGGCAGGGTGAGAAAGATTCGCAGTGCTCCAGAAGCATCCTCCTCCTCACTATTGGAGCAGAAGATGAAGAACAATGCCACCTAAACCCCTGAAATGTGTCAAGTTTGAACACACACAAAGGTTTACATCAGGCGCAAGGGCTACCTTCTGGGGAAGCCCCCTATCTGTCAAATGTCTTGCACTATTTTGAAAGGCCTTGATCCCCATCCTCAGACAAAGCTACTGTCAATTATAAATTGATATAAAATATAAAAATTGATATAAAATGATTTGGGATAGGCATCTTGAGAACATTCTTAACTCCATTCCTCCCTCTCTAGGTTTTTATCTGAAAGATCTCCCATTTGATCTGTTTCTCCCCCATGGCACACTGCAAACATCCCCCCACAGCTCAGGGCAGAGCTCTGGGCTCCATTCCCCCAAATCAATTTTAGCTGCCATTTGCTGCAGATTCTTGGGCACTGCAATGTCCTCCTGCAGCAACGCGACTGGAATTTTGCACAGCAATTTTCTAAATGAAAATCCACCAGAACTTTACACAAAGGCATAATAAACTTTCTTAGATGTCTCTACAGGGTCCTGAGTAGCCGGCGCTGCCTGGAACCCAGCCTGGCTAAAAAATGGGAGAGAGGAAATCCGTCCTGTTCCTCTGTAACGCTTCTACTTGCAAAACACTGCCCAAAACATTGACTTCCCTAATTAAATTATCTCATTAGCATGAAAAGCAAACAAAAGGAAGCCAAATGCCAAAAGCTGCTATGTTAACGGCCAGTTCAGTTCATGGGGAGGTTGTACAGGAAGGTTCACAGGTCTGAGCCGGCAGCTGGGACCCCAAATCCCTGCACAGGGGCTGGCTGGGCATCGGCCAGCAACCACGGTCCAAAATTGCCAGCAGGGAAAAACAGAGGAGGGAAAGAAGGGATGCGACTAGGTTGCTTCTGGGGAAATCGGCCATCCTCTCAAAATGCACAGAGTGGTTGCCAGCACCTGACATACCTAATCTTGCCCAAGACTTCATAGTTAATAAAGCAGAAATGGAGAATAAGCTACTGTCAGTGTTGCCAAATGTCACAAATTAGATCTTGCAAAATTTAATTAACAGGATCTCGGCTCTTTTGGGGCTGGTTTCTTAAGGGTGCGGACTAGGTCTTCAGATTACATTTGGACCAGGCAGGAGAAATTCCCTTTGATTTACTGCCATTCTCAATTTTCCAGCCCTTGAAGGAGACCTATCAAGCAGTGACTACTAGACTATTAGAGGAAAAAGGTCTCCACCAAGGAAAGGGTTAAATACAGCATATTTTGCTGCAAAATCTCTCTGGATCACCTGTATTCCTTCAAAAATTAATTAACTGTACTTTGAATTTGCTTTTATAGGTTTTTTTTTGGGTTGTCTCATCCCCGTTTTACATGTTCACAGGTAAAAGCTTCAGGGGAAGCACCAGGGGAAGCAGCATGTTTTCTCTTTCAGGACTGATGCCCTCTGACCACACAGTGTTTTTCGACACGTTGTGCTAAGAGGAGGCATTTATCACGCCCCCAAAATGAAGACCACATGTACACTGCAGCGTGCAACAGCCACTACGCATCTGGTATATAAAAGAGCTTATTAGATGTCAAATGCCTCCAAAACAAACAAGAAATGTTAAATCTACTGCACATAGATGAACACAGACCATATTGTCATGTATCTAAGCATCTTAGAGGTTTTTACATGATTCACTTCATGCTGTTGACTGAAGTAGGAAGGTGCGCTCATCCCCATCCTGCCATAAGGAACTTCATTTCCAGAGGCTGTGCAAGATGCCTACACCATGGTGAATAAGTACTGTTTTTCCAGCTTCAGGTGCCCTGAATATGGGTCAGTTGCTGACCTCCACGCTCATACCCCCAAGAGCTTCCTCATTTTTCATTTATGGAGCCACATCTACTCTTGTCATGCTTTTAGAGGGGAGCTTCCTTGCACATTTCCAGGAGACATTTGCTTGCTTTGTAGCACAGGTACCATCACCGCGCGTATATCAGTACACGCACCCCTTTTCCCAGCTGAAAATATTGGACTTTTCTTCCAGCTCACCTGGCAGACACTTGGGGATTTCAAATCTCCATGTTCCTGTCCTGGTGGATGTCACCGAAGGCCAGAAGCCCATGTTATCTGTCCGTATGCAGTCACAGCTCATCACCTCTGTATGGCCTAACCATGTTTCGTAAAGCGACTGATTTTATTCTCAGTTGGTTCACCAGAAGTATCGCTTACATCTGCTTGTTATTTTTGCTTTGTTTTGAAAGGCGGATGCTTCAAGAATCAGAGGGACTGTGCCACCATCCTAATGAACTAATAGCACACCCAGTATCAAAGCCACCTGCTTCTCAGCTTGCTCCTGTGCCTCTTAAAAGCAATTCCTGTTATCACTTTTTCCACCACCCCTTCTTGGTTCTCACTTAAAATTTGCCACTAGCGGCTCATGTTTTATCTTTCCAACTGTCGGATGAAAACTGTTTGCTGAACGCAGTAAATCAGGAACCTACCTTTTCTAGGCCAGAGGTCTGAAGCTTTTAATTAGCTGCTTTAGAACTAGCATGATAACATAAGAATCAGCTCATTTCTCAAAAGCATGAACCACTTGCAAAACCCCTCTCAAGATACGTTAGGTGATGTGGAACCTCTAAAAATCACAGAGATAAATCATGCCACGTTTGGTAAGCACCTACTGAAATGTGGATTTAAGAATACTGAGAACCTCGTTTAGAATATAGCCGTAAAGCTCCCAGATTTGCAAGCACTGGCCAAAATGTTTGCATTTTATCCTGAATAGCAATCATTCATTTCTGTTCAGCCAAAGCTGTCAAAAACTCTATATGCAGTCTTGTAGTGAGATTTTTACATACATGCCAAATGCCTGTATAGCAAACATCTGGCCTCACTTCTGTTCCATGGGTTTGCCAAAGAATAGGTCCATCAGATTTTTTGTTGTTGTGCCTTTTATTTTTTTTGTCCGCTATGCCTCAGGTCGTTTTTGTTAAGATGAAATCATTAAAACAGGCAGAAAGAGCAGAGGAAGGAGGAGTAAGGAGAAGAGATGTAGCATCTGAGTAATCTTCCAGTGGGACTAATTTTACTAAGCATTTGTGCTACTGCTACCAGTCAATCACTACAAGTATTATTGAAAAACTAAAAGTAAAATAAAATAAAATTTAACTGCATTTAGCAAAGAATATTGGCATAGAAAGAAGGAAAAACACATATGCTCTTCTATAAACTAGAGGCTCAGTTTACTCAAATGTCCTCAATATCAATATAAAATGTATTTACATAAAAAAAATAACTTGCTGCTCCCTTATTTTGCATTCTTTTTACATCCGTACTTCTCCGAGGCAACAGATCAGAATGGCGCAGTGCCTTCCCCTCCGGCCAAGTGCAATAAACAAGCAGGTGTAATATAAGGCTGCGGCGCCTCAGCTCTCCTCCCAAACAATTGATCTTCCAGGCCTACGGTGTAATTCAGTCCTGGTAGCTCCCTGCACATGCCTCATTCCTGATCAGTCAATTATTTCAAATCAGGCAGAATTAAAGTGTTATTTTTGTGAGGGGGGGAAGATATTCACCAGTGACCGAAGTGAAACTAATAAACTAATTTCCCTTCGCTGCCTTGGGCACAACAGAAAAATCCAAGTCTCGGAAAGAAAGACTGCAGCTGTTTCATCAGTCTGTTGCCCAAACCCGCTTGCAATTTACTATCTTCAAATTCAATTTTTGTTCACAGAACAATTTTGGAAATGAAGCACAACACGAAGAAAACAGCAAAAAAGGAAACAGCGAGAGTCCGTGACTCTGCAAGACCGAGCTGAGCGGCCCGAGCCTCCTGAGAGGAGAGGAGCAGCACGCTCCTCTTCTTTGAAACCGAGCGTATTCCTCCTGCCAGTAGCGAATTTATCCAGTAGATGTCAACACCAGCAAAAAATATGTGTAAAGCCAACCTTAACAGTAACAGCAGTCACTTCATTTACAGGAGTGCATCAGAGGAGAGCGTAATATTTAGGAGCATCGCGTGCTTATTCTCTGCTGTCCTGTCCCTGCATCTTCCAGTACGGATCTGGCCTGGCCCGTCTGTCCGTAAACATACATGGAGCAAAACAATTGCATTTCTTGCTTTTAGACTAATATTTCCTGGTTTGCTGGAAAATGGAAAAATTGCTAATGAGCATGTGATTACTTTCAGATTAGATCTGAGGAAATTTTTCAGCGGAGTAGGGATAGGGTGGGCAAAATAGTATTTGGTGCAAAGTGACTCCGACAAGCAAAATCTTCATAGTTACTAAATATAATCTGAAGAGGTCCATTCCTTTCTGACCTTTTGCTGCATGGTTAAGCAATGCAATAATTTCATGGATTTTGCTCTTTCCTCAAGAAGCTTCTCAGCCTACAATGGTGACCTGAGATTCCCACGCTGACCCCAGGTCAACAGATACTTGTTGTTCCTGTAAGGTTTCTTCTATATTGTAATACACCAAGGATGGGCTGTTGTAAGCCTGTTGGTGCTATTATCACTCAAAAGACTGAATTTGCTGACAAGTTTTAACCATGAAAAAACAACAACAAAAAAACACAAAACCAAGGCCATTGCTGTTGACACTTTTAAATCTACTATTAAGATCTGACTGTTTGAACAGCTTGCGTGCAGTATCTGAAGTACAGATTTCTGTTTCCTTTTTGTTTATTTTTAGATAAACCTTGTGTTTCTACTCTGCAATGTTTGCATTTGGCTGCTGAGCATGCAGTAATCGCATACATTATACGCACTGCTTAGAGACACTTTGCATCGCAGCCCATCAGGTTTTTTTGGATAGATTAAAAGGGAAAGGAAGTAACAGATCATTTTCCTGATTGATTAATCCTTCCTCACATTGCCATTTTCCCATAAACATTAGGAGGAAAACCAAAAGTATGTTGTGACATTTAATAGCGAGACATTGAAGCAAATTATTTTATTACTGCTACAGAACTTACTAAGGAGCTTGTTTTCACAGGGATCTAAAACATGGCAAGGAAAACCAAATGAATATATTACAGAGAGTTATCACTCTGAGTAGAATTATTCCTCGCATGTAAACCTCACAGCTCTTAAGAGAAGCATATATCCTACGTAAGAGCAATAACGTGGCTGCAGCTTATCTCATCAGCTTGGCCAGAGATTTTGGATCTCTGAGGAAGCAAAAACAGTGGGCAAAAGCTGAGACCGTGAATTATCGTAATTTAACCAATTCTTCGGCATTGACAGGAGCGGGCTCGGGAAGATCAGACAAAGGCACTGCACTCTCAGTAAATAATTGTAATAGGTGGTGGCATGTGAGGGAATAAAGCTCTAAATATAGGGAAAAGGCATCAAATGCAAAACCTAACATCACGCAATGAGAAGCAGCAGCAGCACGCCCTGGTTGGGGAGCCCACATCCCTTGCAGCTGCTCCACAGCTCTGGGTGTAGGCACGGACCTCCAAAGACAGTGCCCTAAATGGTGTGGAGATAACATGTGGGTGTTGTTAGGCTGCCCACAATTTTGCAGCCTGGTACGAGCAATTCTTTTAATTACTGTCAACGTTTTCTCTGAATCTAGGTCTCTAAAGAAACAGCGAGAACTTTTCATTTGCTGTGACACCTCAATTGCCGTGTGGATGACTCACTGCACCATTCCTGTTAGTATTACAAATTTATGGATTTTTAAGGCCAAAATGCGCAAGAGACCACAATGATCATTCTGCCCTGAGACCATGAACAGCACAGCCCCACAGCCACTTTCCCCAAGTTCGGCTGTCTGCTTTGCACATGAGGGCGATAGGTAAGAGATCTCCTGGTCTTTACCTCCCTGTCTTTAGCTCAACCCCTGAGCTTTTCCCCCATATTTTCTCTCCCCGTTCTGTTGAGGAAGGAGAGTGAAATAGAGACCAGGTGTGGGTCCAGCAACCAGCCAAGGCCAACCCATCACAGCGAGCAAAGATCTGCAGCTACTTTTTCTTCCCAGGATCTCCCAAGGCATTCTCCGTGCTAGTAGGGAAGGGGGACAAAAAAGACTGAGTATTTCTGTATCTGCAATATTTTAGCGTATTTATTAAAGAAACTACAGAGAAAACCTCCTAAATTATTACAAAAGCTGGGGTTTTGCTTTATCGCTCACTTTAAAGTCATGCTCTTTATTGCCGCTCTATTAGGAAATTTTCTTCAATGCATCATATCATTTATTTTTTGTCTTTCCAATTTAAATAATTTCTAAGCTGACATAAGTGTATGAGCTGCTTGGAATAGTCTTCCTAGATGGAGTGCTATACCAATTGCTTTCCTGAATAAAGTATATATCCATTGAATTTCCTTGATCTTCTAGGTCAGTAATAACATACACTTAGGAAGGATTAGACATACACTTAGGAATAATGCCTGTCTATAACTAGATATCTTATTTTCCAGCATTCACATATAATGGCCCCATTACATGTTTGATTACTGTGGACAGGCTAAACAGAATAATTTGTTTAGATATTTTTTTTCTTTTTTTGGAGAAAAGTTCAACTTTTTACTGAATCCTCTGATTTTCTGAAGGTTATTTTCAATGGTCCCAAAGACTGCCTCTTCCTCACTTTTAGAGAGAGATTCTCAAGTGCTTTTCACTCAAATAAAAGATTTTGTCAGATGTCCTTTCTTCTCCTGCTTTGGTCTTCATTCCCGAAGTTACAGTTTCTAGCAGAATTTTCCTACACAAGGTTATCCAGTTCCTCCTATTTCAATACAGTGATAAGCATTTACGTCGCACTCTGTCTTCAAAGCACTTTACAAACATTAAATATTTAATGCTCATGGTATCCCTCTTATTCTCAACCCCATTTTACAGGTAGGGAAACAGACTCACAGGTTAAGTGATTTTGTTTCAAGTCACATCACAAGTTACTGATGGGTGTGAGACCAGAATACATGAGCTCAGATTTTCAGTTCCTCACTCAAAAGTAGACAAGTCTTGTTCTTTTGCTTCATAATAATAATGAAAAACTTTGCTCTTGTTCAGGGGAAATTTCTCTTTCTCTTTGGAGGTTCTGAAGCCAGGGAGAAACCTGAGTTGCAGAAAGAGTTCAAAAGAAAAACCAAAACCACAAGAAAAACACCCCAAAATGACCAGGGAGACACTTATCTACTTTGTAAACCGGATCATCACTGTAGTGTTCTATGGGGGAAACCACAAACGTAGAACCTCAGGAATGGGACAGTATTTTTTGTCAGCATTTACATACAGAGACACACGTGTACATATCTATACATACATACATAAATATATATGTATATTCTCAACCACTAAGTAAACCCAGAACACAGAGACCTTCCAGCCAGAGAAGAATTTGCAATTTAAAAACTGAAGTACTTTTCAAAATGGCATCACTAAAGAGCTTTAGCATTTGATAAGAAGATTACAGTATATTCAATTGCACAGAGCAAAAGCCTTTTAAAATAAAGTACAGGAATAGTGAAGCCAGGCATTTGCAAGAAGATAACAAGAAGCTAATCGGCCAGTGGAAAAGGTGCGCCCTGCTGCATAGAGCATTCAGGAGCCAGTCAGATTTTGAAACTCAAATAATGAATGTGTTTTTTTTTTTAGCTTTAACATTTTTCATAATCCAAGCGGGAGGTCTAAACACAGGCTGTATGCAACATTAACTGTATTTCCCTGTAACAGGCTTCTGTGGGAACAAATGCTCAGTGTCAGGCTGGTACTATATGTCCATTTAATTGAGCTGAGAAAACTCTCCTGCTCCCGAAGAAAGCTCATCTCTTCTCTCCATGGATGTGACTATAGAGCTGGCAGATAATATCTGGCTCTCACGCATTATTTATACAACCACCTAATTATCTCCCAGAGACTCCCTGTTTTGTAGAATATTTTTTTTTTCGGAAACGTCACCCGTTGGCTGAATGGAAAGCCAAACCCAGCCCCAGATGTCATGACAGTGGGTGCTGTACCCAGAGCATCCCTCGGTACGACACACAGGACACGGCACAGGGACCCACAGCACCACCCACATGGGGACAGGCTCCTCAGGTCTGTTTAAGATTTCTCCTGGGATATGCACACATTCAAGAAAGACAGAATGAAAATGCACTTAAAGAGAAACGTGGTATGGTTGTGGGCCAAAGATGAACAAAAAATGTATCTGCAAATTGCAGTTTCCTCCTCTGGGCCACTGGGTTCTGTCTTAGCACTGACACTGCTCCAATGCCACCACATCCAAACACTGCTGATAGCTTTTTAGTGGTCACAAAATATTCTGAGGTCAAGGACTGCTGTTATCCCTCCTCTCCTGCAGATGAATTGAGGATGGAGAGAATATGAACCAAAGCTAAAGAAGCCCTCAGGTAGGGAGAGCAGAGCTTGAATTGAAACACATACAAAACCCCTCTGCAGGAAACCACATTTTGCTAATATTTAGGTGCCCAATGTCCTGCTGTTATATAAGCCAAAGGGAATATTATTCGGGCAGTTATCGCTGCAGGAACATTAGAAATTCTCAAACAAGTCAGCCACTGCCCAAATCCCACGGTGTCATGTCACGAGCCCCTCCAACATGCAAACATGCACTGCGCTGAGCACCAAAGGGAGGTGAAACAGTGTGATCCATCCTGCTGAGGGATTTGGATTGCAGCCTCGGCTCCCTGTATAATTAAAGCATGGGGCATTAAAAAAAAAAAGCTTCTGAAGTCAGAGGTTTCCATGCCAGGAGCTGGGTGCCGATGTGCCTGGCATGGCTACATTCATCACAACGCTGGGGCTAGAGCTCTCTTTCAGGTGGTATCATATTTTATTTTTATTTATTTATTTATTTTAATTCTAGCTTTACTCTGAAGGCAAGGAATGGGTATAATCCTCTGCTCTCTTGAGATCTCTTATATGACTTTGGGCAAATCATTCGGGCTCAGCTCAGCAGAGCGGTGGAGCTCACTGGGGAGAGAGAAGAAAAGTAGCCAACAACACACGCCAGCTTAGCACCATGCCTCAACCTCTCTGCTAGCACAGCTTTGGGACAAAACACCAAAACCAAACCTCAGATCTCAACCACAGCCCTTTAGGGAGGGCACTGGTGTTTCTGCTGCCACCACTCCTTGGGACTGAAGCCACCACAATGCTGCAGATTTGCCATTATTTTCCTCGGGCACTCACATTCAGCTACTGCAAGAAGTATGTGCTTCTGCTTTACTGGTCAGGTGGAGGCTTTTTGTTGCCATTTCATTTTTAAGATTATAGGATTTACACAGACGCTGGTAAAATATTTTGTAGCGCTGCCATAAAACAGCAGAGTGGAAGCAACACACACGTATTATGAAAGCTGTGTCATTATAATATGTAGCTTTTCTGTTATAAATTACATTGACCAGCTAAAGTACAGGTTACAGCAAAGACTACACAAGTCATGTTGTGTCAGTAATGTGCATATGGGAGGAAAAAGAAACAGCAATCCCCTTGTGGTTTTTTGTACACTTAGCAAAATGGCCAAGCTAAATTCCTTGGAAGGGGAGGGGGGAGTCAAACCCTATTCATACAGTCATTGTTGGACGAGAAACACAACTATGCAGTTGTGTCACAACTATGGGAATATCAAATAACACTGAATTAAAGGCCTTTTCAGGAATGTGCAAAACACAGCTTGCTGTCGAGGTTTGGTTTTAATCCTGAAGCGCTAGTTCTCTGAAGCAGCTAAGAAAACCTGACCAGCTGACTCGCTTGTGTCCCTGCTTTCCCTCTGTGCTTCATGTGAAGGCAAGAATCCATCCAGGACTTTCCTCTGTCCCCAGACAAGACTGACCCAAAGTTTGCAAAACTATTTTGTTTACTTGGCTACTCTTACCTTCTTGGCCTTTCTCTTCCCATTAAATTCCCTACGTGAAAGCACCGTGTGAAGGAGATCGACCCGATGTACCAATATCTTGGCAAGTTGATGCCCTTAAAAAGAAACAAAGGTCTCGGACGCTATTTGGAGATGTAGAGAGGAGAAAATAGAGGTGAAGAAGCAGGTGGGAATTCAGTGGTGATGAAATGGAAGTGACAAACTTATTATCTGATAAGCTTCTAAGCAGGGTTTTGACCCCCCCCCCCAAAAAAAACAACAACAACAACAACAAAAAAAACGGGGAAAAAAAGGTAAATAAGGTATTTAACAGAAACCATCAAACCAACCCACAACCTTTTTCTCTCTTAACTCTGCCATCTACTGCTAACCCCTCACAGGAGATTTTAGTTTAGGACGATTGATTTTATTAGCTTAGATGGGAAAATTTCAGCGGCCAGCAGGGGAACCTGCCCACCGCCCAACCATTTCTATCTGCGGTGCAACTGCGGTGTTAAATCCCACAGCGCGGCCCGTCCCAGGAGTATCCCCACCACAGCCCACAGCCTGGCTGCAAAGGTTGGGCCCAAACTGGTGATTATGATCTTGTAATTAAAATAAATTATTGGCTCTCAATCGTTTTAAGGACATGTAGTAATTTCTTCTTTCCTGTACTGCCTCTGCACACCCGCTGCCGGCAAAGCGACAACATATAAGCCCTGAATGTTGTGCTGAGTAGCGAGAGCTACCAGACAGATTTGCATTTTGCTTTCTTCCAAAATGTATTTTCCCAGGAAAAAAAAAAAAAAAAAAAAAAATCCCTTTTCCCCCAAACAAATACAACCCCCTCCTGCCCCTGCAGTCATCTTCAAATTTCCAGAAGAATTGGAGTGGTACCGTCCTCGGAGGAGGCGAAGGAGTGAACGCATCCTCGGGAGGTTTTTATTCCGGACACACAGGCTCTCCCCGAGAAAGCTTTTTGCCAACTCATGGAGAGTTTGGAAAATGAAGGCAAAAGCCTCCCATTTGAGTGAATTCAATGGGAAGGCAGCACGGCGCACGGAGCACCAGGGCAATTTGCTTTTGGCAGCCTCTTTTGCTAAGTAGGTGGGCTGCATTCAGAGCCAATTAGAGGTTGACGCTTCCTTCCTTAGGTACAATGCGCAGCAACACAGCTCGGGCTATTCTTCCCTCGCCGCGTCTGTGTTTACTGTGGCTGTTCATTTTTACTGTTGGCAAGGGGGATGTTTAATAAAGCAGGCCATTCCCTAGTTACAAACGCGGTATATCATCGTTGGTGTATGTACACATATGGTATGAAATAGAACGCTGTTAAAAAGTCAAGGCAACTCCTGCCAGAAAATTTTGATGGCGGTGTTGTAAAAAAAAAAAAAAATGAAAGAAAAAAAGTGATGGGGCACAGTGTGGTTCTCTATTTTCTGATACCAGGGGGGGAAAGGGGAGAGAAAACATGGTGGGGTTAGATCCAAAGTTAAAAGGGGATTGTTAGAGTGAAGAAAAGAGTCCAATATCCAGATTTCAACCCCACCCCATTCCCAGTTCTAGATCTAAGCTTTGCTTTGGCTTGTGCTGCTCTGCAAACGGAGCCAGGAAGGTTCTTGATCCAGATTTTTATTTCATGCAGTGCTAAGCTACAAGAATGTTCACACCTAGGGTCTGCTTTAGTCCCATCTCTAATTAAGGTAGTTTATTTTTTCAAACATGCTACCTGAGACCTGCTGATGTTGCTTCGGGTCATGCAGCCATGCTTCAAACTGCTTTCTAATATACCAAATAGTGCCACAGCGATATGTTCAGCTTATTACTGCTACAGAAGCAGTAGGGTCATGGTATTCTCTGCAAAATACTTCTGTAATGGAGTGGATTAATTTAATGAATGCCATTTACTGCAGCAGAAGTGACAATGATTTGATGTTTTGTTACAATTAAGACTCATTAGCCAGTGACTTTTTTCTTAGTTGTCTGACACCATAATAGATATAACACATATCAGACACAAAAGTTTTGAACTTCTTCCTAGTCATTTTTAATAAACATGAAGAAGTGAGAATGAAAGACTCGGCATACGGCTGCTTGAGGGTGGCCTTTTTGTGGGATGTCACATTCACCTCCTCGCACGGAGAATGTAAATCTCAGCACAGCTTCTCGGAAACAACCGGATGGTACCCAACATTTAAGCTTTCAGCCAAACAACTGGAATATATACTCGATGCAATATAATCAGGCCTCGATGCTTCAGTTTTAGCAAGGTCCCAGTGCTCCACCAAGACAGGAGCCCTGCCAAAAGCGCACGGCTCCCCGGCATCCGAGCACGTGCTGGTGGGGACCAGCACACCCTGCCACGAGACTGAAGGAAAACTCAAAGCCTGTTTTAGCAACAATCCCTGCTTTCTCAGCCCGTGTTTGAACACTGAGGAATGAACCCCACACTGTTCTACTAATGCAAAGTCTTTTGTTCCCTGGAAACACAACAACTCGCTTGCTTTTCACAGACCTTGAATAGCGGTATGCTGAACATTCAAAAACTGGGTCAAAATCCCCTACTAAATAAAAAATGCATTGTCGAGTAAAAACAATATTGGTCAAACCAATGTCACTAGACTCCAGGTTAAGTTTTTACACTACGAGAAGTCAAAAGCCAAAACAATATTTTTGCGAATGCAGCATTCCCCAGCACTGGTGAGGACACAAGATCACGCTTAGCTGTACAACCTGCAAACACGTCTTACTCAGCAAAGGAGTGAAGCTACAAAACTCATTTAATTGACCAAGTCAATAGCATTTAAAATCTGAATTGCACAAGGGTGTACATAAAAACAAAACAAAACAAAAAAACAACACTCCAAAACCATACCTTGCATGCCCAGAAAGACCCACAAATCTAAAAGAAAACATAATTATTACCTAAAAAAAAAAAAAAAAAAAAAAAAATCTTAAACATGTAAATTATAAATGCTTCCTTTCATATTTGGCAATGATAACTCATAATTTAAACCTAAACGCATGACCTTGTAGTGCTACCTGCTGTATAGGAAATCCTTAAATAATGTAAAGCTATGAGTGAAAATAATTCACCATCAATAAAATCCACCAAAATGAACATCCCAAAAACAAAGTGCAAAAGAAACACTTGAAGTTACTTTCCTGGCTTTGAAACTTAGAATAAGACTTCCTCCAAAAATATATGAAAAGAAGGAAATCAAGAAAAAATCAATACAATTTCTTACGATTCTTGTGCAAATTCAGCATCACTCAGTCCTGGTCTGCCTGGGACGGACAAAGGTACATTTGCCAAGAAAGACATAAAACCACATTGTATTGTCAAGATTTCCAGCTGCTGCTGCTGGCGACATCTCTGGATGGCAGTCTTAAGATTTCAGAAGACAGCAAAAAGTAGGAAAGGGGTAGGAGGTGACTTAGCAGGAGGCACTGGAAACCCTAGACCCAGCGTTTGACAGCAAAAAGCATTTTGGGGGGATGTCTCTGGAGCTTTCAGCACTCTAAGGGTTCTCCAGCTCTTCCTGGCACACCTTTTGTAGGAAAGAGTCATCCCAAAACTACTTGTAGATCCTGGTATGTAGACACCAATGACCACAACCTGAAGATGAGCCACACACACAGATTCCCTACCCATTCCCACCTGTGTGCAATCGCTGTCAGCTCCCCCATGCAGATGCAAACCTGAGCTGTAATGTGCTAATAAATGAAATACAAAATCTGTTTTTTCCTTCTATTGTGTGGTGAGGATAAAAATCAAACTCCTGCTCCCTTATCCCATGCCAGAAGAGTTATAACCCTATGAAAATCACTTGAGTTAAAGATAAGCTGGGAGCTTCAACTTTATATTCATTTTTATCAAATCCTTGAAACTGCTTCATGGGGTTTATTTTAATAGGTATTTCTACTAACAATAATAACCCCCCTTATCTGTACTAAAGAAGAGGAAAAAAAAGCAGATTGCATCATAAATCTTAGTCATACTAGGTAATAATCTTCAAATTCATCCTTTTAGCATGGACAGCACCTGTTAAGTCAAAGCACTTTTTTTCCTGCCGGTTTAGGAGTACAGTCTCATCTCTGCTCTTGTTACAAAAATGGAAGATTTTCCACAAACTGTACTGGCATTGCAGGAACATAAGTTATGAGCATGGCACCCATTATCTATAATTAAGGAATGGGGAATAAAATTTACTAAGTGCTTACTGAGTTTAACCCCAGCCCCTCACTGCAGGGCTTCGTCCCTGGGTGTTCCTAATAAAAGAGTTTCAAGTGTCTGCTGCAATGTAATTTTGTTTATTAAAAGCAGAAGAATTATGGCAATGATTATGTCAGACCTGAGCTACACAAAGGACAACATATTTGCAATCTTTTTACATAAGGCACGCTGATAAACATCATTTATTTCACAATTGCTTCTGATATATGATACACCAAACAATGTACCTTTATGTATGTTTAAAGCAATTTTATTCCAAGAGATGCACAGCTGATTTCAGTGGAGGGCATGTGTTCCAAGATGCATTAAGGTCTAACTGAATTTATTTTTTAAAAGAAGAAGAAGTGTAACTTATTACAACAATGCAAACTATTATTGTCATAACAATGTAAAGTACCCATGGATTTAATACTACAAATGCTCTATTCATCACAATCTCATTTGGCAATAGTGTCATTTCACAGTATTTTATTACACAAACATTTCTCCAAGAGCGATGCCATCTCATAGAAGAGGTGCAAAAACCAGGGCACTTTCACTCCGAAGCATCTGAATTGTAGCTCTTTATCAAATTCTTTGAAAATAAATACAGTCACCCCACTAGCATTTCATTCTTCTTCCAAATATAGTAAGGTTGCAAAACTTTGAGTTCTAGACCACAGAATATGACATAAAAATAGAGTAAATTATAACCTTGGCTGGATAGAGAAATGGAGGAATGAAGTGAAATACCCAAAGTTGCAAACTAGTTCATGAGCAAAATGAGAGGAAATGTTGGAGGTGGTGATGTTCTGGTCTGTGTTCTGGCCCCTGGGCCGCACTGCTTCTCCAGCTCTTTGATGACTTAGAGGGTACCAGATTTAGATATATTAACTATTTGTAGTTAATTTGAATAGCATCAAACTCATCCGTAATAGGGTGACATTGCATATGCATGTTAAAAGGTGGTATGTGACCTTATTATCAAAACCTTGTATATTTTGATGGCTCATCATGGACAGACTTTCCCTTGTGCCACGTGATGAGATACTTGGTGGGGTTACAGAGCAGATTACACATTACCCATCCCCTTGGGAATGACCACAGATGCTTAACTTCTTCCACACCCTAACTACAAGTCACCCCAATGGAAAAAGAGTCTACACACTGAAAGAACAGGCTGGGAGCAATTCTTTGGACTAAGCAGGTGGGCCCTAACTTCCCATCTCCTATCCAACTTTTGTGTTTAACAGGGAAGTCCAGTGTTGCTCAGTTGTAACTCAAACAGTATTGTATATCTAAGACTTCCAATTTTCAACAGATTCAATAGCATTTTCCACAGTCAAGGAGAAAAAATCAGTATAGATGCATTGAGAGCAAAGTGAACGTGAATACCTGATCAATGTTTTGATGAAAAATAGTTTGAAAGCATAAGCTCCTGGACATCTAAATGTAGCTTTTTTAAATGATGGGTTTTTAATAGATTGGGCATAGGTAAGGAGGATCTTCTGAATTATTCTTAGCACCTTCCAGTCTTGTGGAAGATATGCCCCGTGTCTCACAGCAGGGACTGTGCCACACCCTCCTGCAAGCCCTCCATGAGGTCGCAGCTCCCTGTCCCCACTGTCCCGTGCCCCATGTCTGAGTCCTCATTTCTTGCCCTCCTCGCCCTCCCCTGCCCTCCTGCACTGCCCTTCCCCACCTTCTCCTGCAAATCTCCCTGCCATCACGAAGCCTGGCAACATCCATCTGCCGCTCAGTTCTTGCGTTTCAAGGCCCGATATACAAATCCGCTTCCCTTTGTCCCTTCGGATCACCGTGACTCCATTTTACGGTCTCAATTCCTCTTTTCCTGGTCCCTTGCTTGCAGCCTGTTGTTTATTATTATTTGCCTATCTGGAAGTTAATCTCTCTGAAGCCCTTGCTGCTGCCTTCCTGCATTCAGCACGAAGCCAGGTGCTCTGGCAGTGCTTGATAAACCATTTGTCATTCAGGCAGCGGGTAATGCGGCTGCACACATGCCCATTTTAAACAGCATATACTGAAGTACTGAGAATAAAAGTGTTAAAATAGCACTGAAGGACTTATAAATAAATGTGTGGGCTTTTTTTTTTTTTTTTTTTTTTTTTTCCCGTCCATGAGAAATACAGAAGGCAACAGTTGCATTGCTGGGCCGGACCTGAAGAGGTATTGAAGGCTTGCAGATCCTTGTAATCCCACCAGCTGGAAAACAATAATTAAAAGGACATATCTGAAAGTCAGGGTCTTCACTTCTCTGTCTTGGCTCTTTATGTTATAAATCTAATGCTTCTCTTTGTTGTCCAAACACTACTGGAGGTGGATTTAATGAAATGTTTTGGAGAGGACGAGCATCATGGCCTAAGCAGAACTAGGCCCACGTCTCCCTCTAAGTCCTGGCAGCAGAGGGGGTGACAGGGGTAGTAGCTACCTGCATGCTAAATGGAAATTCCCCTTTGCTACAAATAATTCAGCTGTTCTCTGTGTTCTTCAGATTTCACGCTGTGTGTCATGTCACCGTCCAAGGAATGTTTTTTACTTTCACGCTACCTTATCTGCTGTCCGAGGCGGTCAATATTTGTATGTTAACATCTTGCAGCACAAGACAGACTTCACTGAGAAGATCAAGAGCTCCTTGCTTTAATTCCTGCTGTGCAGGAGAACGATGGCTCCGTTTGGAGATTTCTGAGGCACCAATAAAGACAACTTTCCAAACCTCTCGTGGGAGAACCTCCCAACCCAGAAAAAGCTGCAGCTGAGCCCTGCTCCCACCTCAGCTGTCCCCACGAGCCACTGCAGCTAAGAGATTCCAAAGGTACTTTAAAATACAAAAGCAAACTAACAAAAGCCCTGAACCCAAAACAGGGGCTACTGATGTAACTGAGAGGTTTTAAACCAGAGTCATAACTGGAATCACCTGGTCATCTTTTAACAGCAGTGCTGGGAAGGCTATGGGTAAATTCTGTCATACACTAGGATATAGCTGGGCAAAACAAATAACTTCATTTTCAGAGATTTCAGGAGGTTCATGGTGAGCAGTGGCTGACCAATATCTCTAGGGGGAAAAAAAATCAAACCACCTGTGAGCAAGCGTTATGAAGTTCTCCTGGATGTTATCAACCACCTGCAGAAACCTTCCTGCACCAGAGGCTGTAGGTCTGGAAATAAGGGAGACCAAGAAAAACACAGAGTAAGCCAACATTTTTTTATTGGCTGTTATTTGTAGTCTCACTAAACAAGATTTGGGATTTGACTAAAACAAGATATGCAGTAAATTCCTCTTCTCCCTCTCTCTCTTTTTTTTTTTTTAAATAATAATATTCTTGCCTCTGCTGTTTCCTTTTTTGTTGTGACAATTTAAGAAAAATGACAAGGAGGTCCAATGATGTTTCCATGCACTTCTAACAATTTACCTGAGAGAGTAAAACTGCAAATGTTTGAGGCAGCTTTTTTCAGTTAATACGTACGAACGAGTATAGAAACAAATATATTTGAAAATAAACAAATCCCCATCCTTATAACTTCAATAAAGCCTTATTTGTATGTTCAGATTTCAAAACATTTTTTTTTGTTGTTCTTTGGAAAGTGGATTTTTGCTACCTTAATGTAGGCTATATTTATTCTGAAATTAAGGCCAGCTATATACAGACATATGCAACAATAATGAAACTCATTTTTTGAAGTCCAGTTTAATTACTTTGGTGACAATACTTGCATATCAGCCTTTAGCTTTATAACTAATTAAAAATGAAAAATTTAGCTTTTAAAAAGCTCTTTCCATAAGGTAATTCGCATTTACAACAGTCATCCAGTCAGGGTTTCTAGTTTGGGTTAGCTATTAGTTGCTTCCTTTGAAGGTCTTCAAAAATATCTGCTTTAAACAAAGATACCACATTCCCCCAAACCATCTTAACATTCATTTTCAAGAGATCATTACATTATTCAGTTTGACTTTGCATCTATGACATTCCCATAACATTACCAGACATCAGGGGCACCCAAAGATGGCGCCTTTGGTGTGACATTTTTGTGAGACTCGAAGCCAAAAAATAACGTAAACAAAGAAGCAAAATACAACCTGGATCCCATTTTATTCTCCATAAAGATCTTACTGGATAACTGGAGTATAAAAACAATTAGATTAATTTTCTTCAAAATCAGAAGAAAAATTCTAGTAATTCTCAAAGTGAACCTTGTAGTTTTCAGAATAAAACATTTTTTTCATAGTAAAAATTATATGAAGTTGTGAAGGAAGAGAGTTAGATTTGGTCCGTTAGATTTGGATACAGGTTTGGTTTGAGCAAGTCAACTTCTCTCCCCTTATCACAGTCCCTTCCCTAGATACATTAAAAATAAGTCCTCATGCTACCACTGCACTCTGTCAATTATATGTATTTTGTCCAAATACTATAAAAGTGATGCTCCTATTTCTATCTGATGGAAGTGATTTTTAGTTTCTTCTCTTCAAAGTTATTTTATACTGCTTTCCCAGTTAGTACTTGTGAAACCTAGGGTATGTGAGAAAGGCTAGGGAACAGGTCTAATGTATGCACATCAATTTTTAAATAGCCTTTTTATGTTCACTGGGATGAAAATGCATGCAGCTTGGCTCATTTAGGAAAGTCACAACACCCCACAAAGTCTCTTTCCCCATTGCAGACACTGCTGTGCCACTCAGGCTGTCTCCCTGGAAATCTCAAACCTTATCAAGGTCAAGTGCTGCAAGGAGGGAGCCTGGTGATCTGTTCAGAAGTCTGCTACGGGGATTTTTTCCTGGATTGTATGCCCTCTCCATTCTCCATTGCATCAGCATATACATCTTTGCTTTCCATGCCCTCTGGGACTGTCAACCCCTCTGTGCTCCCAGCACGCTGACTCCCACCTTTGATCAGCAATGTCAGCCTTCACCATCTCAGCACAACACTCTAACACCACTCATCTGTAGCTGACGCTCCCTGTAAATATTCGCAGAACAGCTTGTACGAGGGGAGAACAAAGCAAAGCTCTCCCTCCTTTCAAAATATTTGGTGCCACGTGCAGAAGATGCGACTGTTTGACAGGGTTGTGCATCAACTTGTGCATACCCCTCTGAGTAATTGCTTTGCTGTGTTTTATCTCGTGTGCCACCCTTTGCCATGGTCTAGCTCATCCTTCCCATGTTACCCTTTGCATGCAGGATACTTGGAGTGTGCACGAACACTGGTTTTATTCCATGTGCACGCATCACCTAACAGGAGATCACAGTCCATGACTCTGGCTTAGCAGATTTGCTGTAGGATGAAGTGAAGAAAAAAATACGCTAAGTTATTAAATAATCTACTACTAATAAAAGAATGTTGAACAAGACCAAGCAATGCCTTTCTCTGACCCTTTTGCACAACACTATTACCTTTTCTTCCAGACTCGGCATACATTCTGGCAGTCAGAGTTTTGGTTAGTCCAAATCCATCAGCAGCTGATTGAATACAGTGCTCTTTGTTCCCTGCCTAAATTTAACTTCACGCTGCTCTACACTATTAAATAGTTGTCTTCCAGAACCTCAGGAGTCCCTGTGTGTTTGTTGTGGATGGACATACTCATCTATAGACTTTCCAACATGTACTCATCAAAAAAAGAAAACAAATGGGGGCTGGAGCGCTCTGGAGCTGATGGAGCGCAGTGCCTCCCTGTGCAGCTCTCCTTTGGGGTACATGGGAAGGTAAGACACTTGGGATATGCCACAATGAGGGCCAAAGGGGTAAGCTTAGCTCTGGGTAAGCAGATGAAGTGTTGGCGTGATATGGTGTATGGCTACGTAAGAAGTCAACCTCAGTGCCAGCAGCTCGCTTCTGTACTGAAACTTGGAGGTGTCTATGTGCTGCTGGCTTCTTCAACAAAAACTGTAGAACAATATATCTATGTACTCATCTCTGAACTGGCAACCAATGGCAGCGAGTCCACCTACACGATACTTTTATCCAAACAAGTCTTGACTTCTTTGATGCTAAATTGTCATCTTCTAGGGAAGAACAGATGACAACGAAGCTATACCACAGCGCAGAGCAGCCACTAGGCCAGCATCATCCTACCTCCAGCATGGCAAGTTAAAGCAAAGGAGAATAAAGATTAAACCTATACAACATTCAGAAATACAATGACTATCTGTTGTGTTAAACTCAGTTCTGTCACTTTTGTTTTTTTCTGTTGCACTAAAACAAGCTCTCAGCAACATGCTCCAAAAAAGAACCCAACTTCCATCACTTCTGAGGCTACCTACAGCTTATTTGGTGTCCCACTTCAAGAAGAATAACTGCAAATAAGAAATAATTTAATGCACTGTTAACAGTGATGGAACTACCTGTGTGGTATGCTTCCTGTCTAAACAAAGATGGTATAGTCACTGTCTTTGAAATAAAGTAAAAATGAAAAAAGAATGGAGCAGAAAATCATATGAAGTGAATGGAAAGCTGTCTATTTCAGTAATATACTGTGGCACCCAATACAAACTCAGATTTACTCAATATGTATGATATTAATTTTTAATTTTAAAAATACTCTGGGATACATAAAATACACACAGAAATCACTAAAATAAGCATGATTCTTGGATAACTAATGATTAGCTGTTTTATTTCTGCATTTCATTCTGTTTGGAAAGTAAAAGCTCCAATTCTATAAATAAGTTGTTTCTCTTTCTGTCTTTTATGCAGTAGAACAGCTTTATTGTCATTAACATTTTTAATGTAACTGATATGCCATAGTATGGATGAGGTTTCCAAACCAAAACAATTGTAAATATTTTCTAAAGGAAACTGGATGAACTCTCCCATAATCAGAGAAGGTATTTCTTCACTATGTGGAAAAACTGTTTTAATCCAAAGAAAATATCTTCCATTGGGTCATTTTTTTCCATTTTATTAAAAATTTGGTTTTCAGGCATGTGACAAGAGGAACTTTCAGTGATTATACCTTCATTTGGAGGCCACAACACTGCTTCAATACTATAGCATAGACATTTGTTTGCCTCCCCTGCTAAATGAAATAAACCTCCTCTGTATTACATACTAAGGCATAGCCATAGAGTGTGCAAAGCAGAGTTTCTCCAGTGACAGATTGTACTATTTCTGAGAAAGAGGAGAATCACTGCAAGTCCTGATGCATACAACAGATGCTGGGAAGGAATTACTCCAAGGATCACAGCATCTATTTGCAGGACCTTTTTGCAGGATCTCCATACATCTGGACATAGAGAATCTTGAATTGCTGCCACACCACTGAGAGACCTATGACACATGGCAGTGGCTACTGAACTCCAACTGCTTTATTTGCTTAAGACTTACAGTCATAGAACCATACACAACACGGGATTGCTGAGGCTGGAAGGCATCTCTGGAGATAGCTGAGTCTAGCCCTGCTGCCCAGAGCAGGGTCACCTACAGCAGGTTGCTCAGGGCTGTGTCCAGTCAGGTTCAGGGTTATCTCCAAAGATGGACACTCTGCAGCTCTGGGTTACCTGTTCCAGTGTTTCACCATCATTGCAGTAAGGAACTTCAATGTATAAATGGAATTTCTCACAGAACAGTTTGTGCCCATTGCCTCTTGTTCTGTCACACCACAGAGAGGGGTTTGGCTCCATCCTCTTTACCACCCCACAAGGTATTCACACACTGGTAAGATCCCCCTGTGCTCTTCTCCAGGCTAATCATTCCCAGCTCCATCAGCCTTTCCTCATACGAGAGAGGCTCTGGTCTTTTAACCATTTCTGTGGTTAAATTGGACTTACTCCAGCAAGACCATGTGTCTCTTGCACTGAGGAGCCCAGAAATGGACCAGCACTCCAGATGGGTCGCACTAGGGCTAAGTAGAGGGGAAGGATCACTTCCCTCAATTGTCCAGCAGTGCTCTTCCTAATGCAGCCCAGAAGGTCTCCTTTGCTGCAAGGGCACATTGCTTGCTCAAGGTCAGCCTGTTGTCCAGCAGGACCCCAGGGATCCCTTCTTTATCCGGAGAGTGGCTTTCCAGATGGATGGCCCCAGCCTGTATGGGTCTGTGGGGTTACTCCTCCCCAAGTGCAGGACGTGGCACTTCCCTTTGCTGAACTTCATGTGGTTCCTGTCAATGAACTTCTGAATGGCAGCCCACCCAGTGGTCTAACAACCACTCCTCCCAGTTTTGTATCATCTGCAAACTTACTGAGAGTATGCCCTGACCAATTGTCCAGCCCACTAATGAAGAGATTAAACGGGATCGGACCCACTATTGACCCCTGGGGCACATCCATGGCCTAGTTTTCAGTCCACTTCACTGTCCACTTATCTAGCCTGTACTTCATCAGCCTGTCTTTGAGGTTGTTATGGGAGACACTGCCAAAACGTGTGCTAAAGTCAAGATAAATATCCACTACCCTCCATTCCTCCACCTGGCCAGTCGTCTCATCAGAGAAGGCTCTCATGTTGATCAGGCATGATTTCCCTTTCATAAATCCATGCTGACTACTCCCAGTCACCTTCTTGTCCTTCATATGTCTGGAAATGGTTTCCAGGATTAGTTGCTCCATTATTGTTCAGCAATTGAGGCAAGGCTGAACCACCTCAGATCCTCCTTGCTCTTCTGGAAGATGATACTTACTTTCTTTGCCTTGGTAAGGAATGAAACTGCAGCATAAACACAGGTCATCCTGTAAAAGAATATTTCACTGGCCAAAATCAACCTGCCACTACTGTGGACATGAAGTTAGAATTATGAAGTTTCCTCTATGTTTACTATATATGAACAGCTGAGACTGGCTGTGCTGCTGTCCAACATGGACGACTGATTCAGTTGCCTAGACACAGGCATTTAACACCATTTCAGATGCACCGAGACCTACCAGACATCTTCACAGAGGTGGCAAATATGACGGCAGACCTACAGGAAACCCATAAACATCTGGCATGGCAAGGTGGAGGAACGATGGGAGACCCTGAGGCCTCTTAAATGGCTCTGGATGGCCATGTTTAGCTAACTGAATGAGACCTAACCACTCAGATTCAGAAACTTTATTAATTTATTTATTTCAAATATCCTTTTGCTTAAAATGCTCACTTGGTTACATTTTCATGTTCCACTCCGCGACCATGTGGGCTACAAACCAACAAATCCCAGCTTTCACCAATGCATTTTTAGCACCAAGTCACAGGAATCCATGAGAATGAACAACAGTAAACAACAAACATTGAGCCTCAGTAAAGTATCCTGAGCTGGGTTCTCCAACACATCCTGCTTAAACACACTGACTTAAGTTTAGCAGTGCTATATTCCCCTTTAATCTGTTTTCTGCAGATTGCCTTTTGAGCAAGCGCCACGGGCTACCAGCAGGCCCAGCAGCCCACACTGAGAGTATCTGTGGTTTGTGATTTTTTCTCTCATTCCCTGCAGAAGCAAACATCATGGAAACCTGTAACATGATTAGTGTTACGCACTGGGTAAGTAATATTTATAAGCTTCAGGACCTCGCCTTCAAGGTAATGTGCATCTCTACACTCAGAAACCATGGGTCTACTTTTCTTTCTGCTTTGTTTATGCATTTTTTAAAGTCAAAGCAATTTCTCTGATATAATTGATCACAGTTGAGCAAAAAAGGTGAATTGTACATGGGAGGTGAGAGGACAGGCTGTAAACTGCAAGATAAGAGGGCAGGAACCTCTCAAACTGGCACTATAGAGAAAGCATGATACACCTTGTAGGGCTTAGGTAGGGACATGTTTCACCAGAGTTAGATTTGGAAAGTGAGCTCCTTACAGAAATAATATTATGGCTTCCTCTGTAGAACACACACTAAATGCATTGATCCCAAATTATAGTATTTGTTTCCCAGTTGGAGGAGAAGATGGTTATTTTTTAATACTCTTCTGCCTAAAGATATTTTTCCCTCCCCCCTGTGCTTTCTTTTTAATGCAAACATTAGTTAAAATTATTGCAGTACAGATGAAAAACTATTAATTAAAAGTGAGGAAGATTTATTGCATCAGACAGCACTGCTGTAACAGATCAAATATCAAGCAGGATATGGAGCACAATGTGCTTTAATTAGCCGCTTAATGCCTCTTAGATCACAGCCCTCTGTGTTTCAGAGGCATCATGGTGTTTTTGCACCCCACCATGATCTAGTTGCTTGCCTGTATTTCAGCTACACCTAAAACAGAACATGATTTGTAAAAACATGCTCTTACAAAGAGGCTGTAAGAAAATGTATCCCAAATGATACTGAACCTTTTTTTTTGTCCTTATGCTCTTACATTTTGAGTTAGAAGGCATTAACAGCAGGGCTGACGGTTTCATTACCTGGGGTTTCTCAGCAGTGTTATCCACCCAGTACTGCTGAGAGCTAAGAAAGATTTGCTTTTAGCTCAAGTGACAGATGCTCCTAGTCCAAAAGCACGGGGCTCTGGAGTTGTAGCCCTACTGCTGCTGTGAATTTGCAAATAGCTCTGTGCGCAGGTAATGAGAACTCGGATGTCACAGGTTGGCGAGATTTTTTACTATGTTGTTTCTGCGAAACTACTGCAAGATCTATCAAGTGGTTTTAAGCAGCTCCAGTGTCTGCAAATTCAGGAATGCTAGCACATGAAAGCAGTCATCTCTTGGCAAAAGGCAGAAGGTACCTCACCAGGAGGAACGCTTTTCTTGCGATCTACTCATAAAAAAACCCTCGCCAATAATCACCCAATTCCATCTCCAGAGAACACACTGGACAAAACAAAAATTCCCGAATTAGTTATTTATTAATCAAGCAAACAGGAATTCAAATGATGCAAGATTTCTAATTACATCTCATGTACAAAAGCAATAAGCCATATGGAAAAAGTCAATTTCAGAGATTAATAAAATGATCAATTCAGGTCATTAGCAGCAGTTATTTCTTTAAGACAGATATTAGGAACTGAACTGAGACCAAACTCATTACCCAAATGGTTGCCTATCAGCCATGAAATGGCAACAGCCTATTGTTGATTCAGCTCTGATTTGGGGCTAATGACTTGGGGGTAAAGAGTTATCAATCTCATGATGAGTTCATTGAGCCACTCTTTGACGTTCCTGTGGGGAAAAAAAATCTTCTGTTTCTAATAAAATACAGTGGAAGACATTATTTACAGCTGATTTGTTATCTGCCCCTTTCTCCCTGACTAATGCTAAGTGCCAGGAAGCCAGGACCTGTCTCCAACCTGTGTGCTCACATACTTACTGCAGTTACAACTCTGGAGCTCCTTTTCCAAGTGTAAAAAAAAATGTCAGCACATATGCGAGGGAAGGAGTTATTAATTCTTCACAGCTTCAGCTTCGCTATTTTAAAGCTCACACCAGCTTCAAGCTCGGGCATGCTGATGGCAAATGAGAGTTACATTTCTAATTATCTTCTTCCTTACCAAAATAAATAAAATTTACAGATTCAGGGCTATGCATGCACAAAAAAGATACTGCTATTAAGAGACAGGAAGGCTGTGCTAGAACACCCCTAGGCAAAAGAAACAATTCCTTTCTCATCCCCCTCTCCTCCTTCCAAAGACCTTCCCATTTATAGCCTGTCACTTACAGATACACTTCCAGCATTTAAAAATACTCTCCGTGTTTGTGGAACCATTTTCCAGAACAAAACGTTATCATTCATCAGGAGCAGAGCTGTTTGCAGTGTGAACAATTCGCTTTCGTTAAGTACCATATGGCCGCCCGTAGGAAAATGCCAACATGTTTCAACTCTACAGCTGGGCCACGGTTCCTTTATTCATCGTGCAGATGGTTGTAATTGACACCACTACTAAAACAGGTCTCAAGCACTTCTGTAGGATCATTAGAGTAATTAGTTATTAAATACAGTTACCATTTTTAGAAAGAAGGTTTTAAGGCTTGGCATGTAAAATGCAATATTTTGCTATAATGAAATAGACAGGCTAAATGTTATGGGGAGGGGTAAAGCTTATGTGATCCTGTTTAGTATTTCATCTGAGAGGCTATGGAAATTGCTAGAGCAAAGCAAAGCACACAAAATTATTTGCAAAGGAGATCAGCTGAAACCAGGAGTATTCTTAAATAGTGCAACTGCATACTAAAACTTCTGCAACCAAAAGGAAAGAAAAAAAAAAAAGAATTGTGGGGGAAAAAACAGTGAAACTTCACTTGTCACCCAATTCCAAGGCTGAATTCAGCCTTAAATGTGGGGTGTCAGCATTTTTGTTAATTATAGAAGAGATGACTATCGATCCCATACTCTTGATACTCTGATGCACATATTCCCAGAGTTAAATCTGAACACATGGATTATTTTACTGCAGCTGCAGGGACTGATTAATAGATATTATTACATGGGTCCAGCTCAGCTCTGCATATTTCAGGTTAGAAGTGGTAAGGTTACAACCTGGGCTGGGTAGCAAGACAAGATTGGCAAAGGCAGCTTTTACTCACAGACCAGCGAAAAACTTCTTCATAATAATAATAAAAAAAAGGTTTGCCTTTGAATAAAAAATAAGGGTAAAGTCTTATGATAAAGCTCAGCGTGAAATGTTCATTTGCCTCCCTTAGAGTCACAAAGTCACATCTGAAAACTAAGAACTCCAGCAAGGAGACTTTCAGCCTTAAAAAGCAGAATTATACATGGCTTCTGAGTGCGAGCCTTCGGAGATTAGAGGAGCCAGAACAAGCATGATATGATAGCAAAACTATTACTTGAAATTGTAGTGGCTTCCACTCCAATGAAAACTCAAATTTTTCATTACAAACCAAGTATTTCATGTACCAGACTCTATTTTAAACATTCATTGCAGGCATAAATCTGGTAAGGATTACCATACATAAAACAACATTTTCTTTCATGACTGATGAAAATAATCTAGAATTGAGGTGCCCAACAGTAGTTTACGTGAGATACTGAAAAAATAACATTGACAAATAATGATATCAATCTACTCTGAATAGAATTGGGTTAGAAATCAGCGAAGAGCTTCTAACCATGAGACAGGAGAAGAGAGGAGTAGCTTTGCAATGGCAGCATTAAGCCAAAGAGTTGGGAAGTTTAGGACACTGCTCAATGTTTTAGCAGGGACTCAGAAGCCCTCCGTGGGTTGCATGTTCTTGTGCATTTCACTTCTCAGATTATATTTGGTTAAAAAGCATTATATACAACTTTAATAATGAATGTCAGAAAGCCTTTATATAGCACAGCAGATATTAAAGCCATTTACAAAGAGAAATAGATGCCATTAAAGTGAAGTTATTTATCTCAGGTGGCTGCTCTTGTGTACTTACAGCTGAATCCGTTTTTATGACTCTTTTCGGATGAGCTACTGAGCACAGATCCTGAACGCTGCACTCAGGCTGATGGCAATTATCCCAGGAGCAGCAGCACTAACCCTAGGTATCTTGGCCAAATTTCAGTTCTGCTAATAACATTCTGCCCACCTTCGTTCCCCACAGAGATTCAATTAGACGCGGCGTTTCCGTGGTGCCTGCCCTGCCGAGCTGCGCGGGGCGGCTGTGTGCTGCTGCAGGGACGGCCGCACCGCTCCTCAAAAGGATGCTCAGAGCTGCCCGCCTCGTGCTGCTGAGCAGGACTGCCACGTGCACAATTTTCATGGTTTGTGCAAATTTTTCTTAGTTGAAGTTACACATTTGCTTAGTAAAAACTGTTAATATTTTTTTTTAATGTCTTAGCATAAAGAGGGCTTTTAAATGTAGATTTTCAGCTTTGCATATTTAAAAACTTTGTTAGCAAATCTCAATTCCCCAAGCAGAAAACGATGGCAGGATTTTTAGCATAAACATTCATAAACATCTATTTCTCACATGCAGGAGCTGATCTAAGAAGTAATAGTTAGGGTATTCTAGTATTTATTTGGAGGCTATTACATGTTTTCCAAAGTTTCTATCAACTTCCTATCGAATAGATCTTTAGAGCTTATATGATTATGGTTATGAGAATTAATAATAAATAGAGCTATCGTGGTGGGAAAATTCAAATACTGAAGCTACCCTTTCTTCCCTTAAAATGGGTTACGGAAATCAATACACCACTGCTAAGAAGGGGTTATCATACATTACCAACTGAGAATTAGGTTTTTGTGTAATGTTGCAGCCATGAGGTTGAATACAGCCCTTTGGAAGTAGGAAAAGTGTAGAGAATTAGTAAAGCCAGTACTTGTGTCTCTGTTTTAAAACAGGAAATTAAATCAAAAAGTACTCACAAAGCAAAATCTACGAATACACAGAGAACTTGCCTTATAAATGAGAGACTTAAGAAACGCAATCTATCTTATCCAGAAGAAGGTTAACAGGGCAGTTGATCACCGCTTATAAAGACAGCTCTTTAATCTGTTGGAAGAAGATTCAACAGCAAGACAAAACTAAAATTAAAACCAAGATAGAAATGGTTAATACACATTAAGCACTGCTTGGTTTCATGTGGTAATTAACCACTGGGAAAAAACATAAGGATGGCATGGATTTTTGATCACTAAGAATTTGTAAATCAGATAAGTTAATGTCCGAAAAGATCTGCTATAGCTCAGACAGAAATTAAGGGTTTGAGGCAGAGATTACCAAGAAAGTACATTAGACTTTCTAATCATTACAAAGTTGATTAGGTTTGTGCTTTGGGATTTGGATCAGGCCCTCAAAAATAGATTGTGAGGTGTTTTGTTGTTATTGGGTTGGGTGGTTTTCTTGGTGTCTTTGTTATTCCTATTGGGAATTTAATGCAGAAACCTGCAAAACTGCAGGAACGAGACCCACCAGCGGTGACTGGGCATAGCGACCTGTGAGCCCAGCATTCCTGGCATTAAGCCCTGAAACTTCACAGAGAATTTCAACATCTCTGCACTCTCTTAAATTCACGTCTACCTTATTAGACACAAAGCAGCAAGATGCATTCACCTCTGCATCTTCAGGTTGTTGAGATCTAATTGACAATTAGACCAGCTGCCGCTGGTTCCTGCAGAACGGGACTCAGAACAGGGAGGAGGAGAGTAGACGGGGAAGGAAAAAAAACACGGCTTAAACAAGAAAGATAACACAGGAAATAATAGGGAAGGAGCCCACATTTAGACCTTCATTACTTGAAGATCAAGGCTTAGTATTCTGGCATTATTAATTTCAGTTTTGAGGTCTAATCGAATCCCAGGCAATGCAGCCCTCTTATTGATGGACGGAGTGAACAAGGCTTGAAACCAGAGGGGAAACGAAAGAGTTAACACACAAAAAAAGCCAACTTAAAAAAAAAATATATAGTACCATTATGGCCCCTTTATAATGTCAGAAGGAAGTTGTTAGGCTGTCATTCCACAGATGTTCATTCACACATATACAAGAACACAAACAAATCTCATGGGATCCCTAACTTCACGTGTGGCATACATAAACGTTAAAATTCTTCAATCATCACACATTTCCCCTTCCTCCTGCTGCGATAACAACACAGGGAATAAAAGCATGCCGCTTCCAAAAAAAGGATTAATCGAGCACAGGAAACATGGGCTAGCCTATGAAAAAGCCCTGCTGCCCTGGAAATGCACAAGAAAAACTATGCTGAAATTACAGAAAAAAAAATAGTAGCTTATATTGGGTACAGCAATTATTCTTAAATACTACAGGTCTGTAGATTCACATCTGCTCTGCTGAATTTTTCTTTGTCTTTAAAAGAAGAGAATAGCAACAATTTTACTATATAATTATCTTCTTTCCCTTCAACAAATGTTGATTTTTTTTTTTTTAATTGCAGGTAAAAAGACAAAGCTCAGCCATTTAGGCAAAATAGCTTAGAATTAATTTCCTATTTTAAAACACTAGCAAACAGTAATAAGCTTCTCTGCAAAAGTTTCCGGAGACTAACGTCGCTTTGTCCTTGCTGCAAGATCTTCTTAGAAAGAAAATGCTTCTCATTGTGTTTAGGACACAAGTGGCAGAATTAAGGAGAATTTCTCATCAGGACAACTTTGGAAGTAGCTTTTGTATTCTTTTAATGTATAGAATTATGGGGACAGTTGTAAATTATCTCTCTAAATTCAGCAATTTCATGAAATGTTGCTCAGGAGAGCAGACTGCATGGGTAAGTCCTCAAATGACTTCAGATACCCTGTCGCAAATAGGCTATTTCTAGACAGAAAAAGATGCTCACTTCAGTGAAAGAAAAGCTGCAGCTGGAAAAATTTCCCTGTAGGAAGGTTCAGAGAAAAGACCGTAACGACAGTCGACTGGAAAATAAGAAATGTATTTTGAAGAGGAAAAAATTCCACCACACGGTGGAAAAAGCCGTCTGGACCTCAAATCTGGTTGCCTCCATGGCTCCCATAGTGTACTGTGTTGTAAGTCGTTCTGAGGCAGGACAAAGGTTGCACTGCCCATCCCCGGGAGCTCATTTCAAAGCCTGCAGCAGCTGGGGCTGGGCAAATAACCGGTCTTAGAGACAAAACTGGTGACAGGCCAAAATAAAACAGAAAATATATATATTATTTTATTTTATTTTATATATGAGAACGTTCAGTTTGGGCTCGGTTGAGGCAAAGCCTGATATGCTCCTGGACAACTCCCACCCCTCCTCAGGTGGGTTTTCTCTCTTGGCAGTGACACTGCTCCAAATCCAGCAGCAAGGAAGAACCACCAACTGCCCCAAGCTCCAGGCAGTGACATCTCTCATTCACTCTGACCCTACGAACGCCTATAAACTATACCTTATAGAAAGCACAACTAATTTTTAGGCACAGATCGGTAGAGGCAGTGCTCGCAGGGCCTGTTGAGAGGAGCGAGCCCTTCACCTCCCTCCCAGCATTACCACCTCTGTCAGATGGGTTTTATGAATGGTGCCGAAATTGCCTTTTTGTCAGAAATTTTGCTCAAGCCAGAGGTACTGGCAGCATCAACACCAATTTCTTGAGGCGTAAGACCAGGCTTGCTCTGCAGCATGAAAGTCAAATTTGTAACCTTCCTGCCTGCAGCAAGAGCTGGAGACGTGCGCTCGGCCTGCCCCGGCAGCAGGCAGAAAAGCTGAACATCAAACCAAACCGAAACCTCTAACAAAAGCTAATAAGGCCTGAAGAAATTCGGATATGGGGCTGGTGATACTGTACAAGTCTTTGTCCGAGGGGAAATAATTATCTTGTAGGCTGAAATGCAGAGGGACAGGGTGAATTTTACTGGGGGAGAGTTGGACTGCAGAGAAGCAAATCCTTTCGTAGCGGCTGGTAGCGCTGAGCTAGTCTTGAGCAACAGTAGTGTTCCTTTTTATGCCCTGTGACTGAAAAAAAAGACCTACTGGTCCATGTCGAACCTCCAAAATCAGTGAAAAGGGGAGAAAAATAGAAAGAAAAAACTGAAGAAAGGGATTAGAAACTGCAGTGCTTCTGAAATATTACCTAAAGCTATTTGGAAGTTTCAATTGTAACTAATTAATGACTGCAAAACAACTTTCTCCTTAATAAGAATGACGAACAATAGAGAGCTAAATATAATTCTTAGATATTTTAAATCTACATTTTCACTTTAAAAGGCCATCACTGAAAGTCAGCACCACACAGACTGGAGAAAAATCTTCACACGGTCTAATGACTTGACGAGTCTTTTAACAAATGACCAAGTCTACCGTTCGCTAGAAATTAAATCTTCCTCTTAATGTCTGGCTGTTCCTGAAGCTGTGGAAATGAAACAGTGAAAATAATAAAAGAAAAAGGCAAAGCAAAAGAAAAAACATATCTGGGAATCATGAGTAAGAGAAAAACTACTGGAGAGTTCACTGCTTTTAATTCACAGTGAAGTATTTATAGATGCTAAGGGTCACTGGTAGTCTCACTAGTAAACAACAGCAGCTGGTTGAAATTGTACCTCTAGAATTTCATTCATTTTATTGCTGACAAATAAACTCAGTGAATCAATGCCAATGTAATGTAGTGTCTGCACACAAACATTAAAAAACAAACAAACAAACAAACAAAAAACAGATAAAAAAAAATCACCCAACTCTCAGAAATTTCAAAGGAAAAAATGACATTAGGAGCAGATCTGACCCCATCCGTGTCACCTGCATTTGACCCTCTCCAGGCTATTTTTGAAGCCTTTCTAGTATCTAGTTTTTCGTTTTGTTGTTCCTTTTATTTTCTCTTTTTTTTTTTTTTTTTTTTTTTTTTTTTTAAAAGCAGTCACGAAACTGTATGTTTTTGTCTGCATATTTTGTATAAGAATTAAAGCACCGACGGTGCCAAATGTTACCTCCCTGCTTAGTCACTGGAATCTCCTTATAAGCCCCACTCCTGACCTCACCGTCTCACTCTCGCCCAAATTAGCAGCACTATGTTATCTGATAGGGAATCTCACGTTTCATTACTTAATAGGTTTGTGTTCATCACCCACCGAGGCCACTTGCAGCAAGGCCCAAGCAGGAGTGACACAGTCCCTTCTGGAAGCATTCACTCAGCCTCTCATGACTGAAAGAAAAAAAAAAACATAACACACCTGAAACACAAATACGTGAGTGAACAAGCACCGAGATCAGTGGCTGCCATCACAGCATCACACAGCTAAAGCCTGTAAAGATGGTGGCTTAGTAACTATGGGATGCCTTACTCTGGCACTTATGCTCAGGGGATTTTCTAAAAATGACCTGCAGCTTAAATGCAGAAGAAAAATAATATCTCCAATGTAATTTTCTCAGAAGAGTTGCTTTTTTTTTTGGTATGTGTGCCTGTGTGCATATATGACGCAAGTAACAAATAAATAAAAATAGTTATTTATCCATCTTAAATCAGTCATGAAAAAGCTCCTTTTATGTGGCTGTATCACCACCTCTGTGAGAAGCAGCGCTGTGTGTCTGACCACGGCTCGGATCCTCAGCTTGGGGAAATCTGATCCAGCCGTTTGGCACCACCTGATCCCGTCACAAGAGACTTTCCTCTGGAAGCAGCCTCCTGCATCAAATCGCAGGGCTTCCCGTGTAGACAGCATCAATCCTTAAAATGCGGTGGCAGAACAGCATGGTGCTACAGGTGCCCCAGCAGCTCTGACCTCTCTGCATCGCTCCGCAATGGTGCCAGGTGCTGCCATGTCCTGACTTCTGCTTTTACAAGCATCAGCTTCTGGAAAAGCCTGGCATAATTTTCCAAGACCTTAATTCAAGTCATTTTGGGGGGCAGGAATTTTTTTCTTGTTTTGTTTTTGTTCTGCTCTTCCCAGAGCTTATACCTAGAGACGTAAACTCAAGTTCCGTCTGCCCATGAACTCACACAGCGCGCTGCCCATGTAAGCAGGCACAAATAACTCACTTTTACACATTCACAGCTGGGGTGGTGCAGGGGGCAGACCCACAGGCTTGGTGCAATACAGGCCAGACCTCCATCCTTCATTCCCACACAGCAAGAGCCCTGCAAAATCATGCCCTGGGCACAGGCAAATAGCAGAGAGCTTACAGACTGTGCAGCTGCACAGTCACCATATGGCGGCTGCTCCCCACCGCAGCATGACCTAATGGGTGCAGAATCAGTGTCAAAGTGCAGATTATTCCCTGGCTCGCAGGATTTGAGGCCGCTAGATCTTGCTGGTATTATTAAGCTGCTCCTGAGCTGGCCCAAGGTAGAGGCTACAGCGGCTTCTCAGCCGTCCCAGCAGTAACTGGTGCGGAGCAAGCACCAGCTCTGCACAGCCAGGCTCTTCCCAAAGCATCATCAATCCTAAAAACCCTTATTGGGAAGTGAGTGCTGAAACAGAGCCAGTGATGAGCAATCATTACCTGGCCCAACTACTGTGCCAGCTATCTTTTGAGAACGTGTACCCGAAGTAACTAAATTAACAGTCCTCCCTTTCTCCTTCCCCCCTGTATGACGACAAGCCCCTGGCCAGGACCAGCACTGCAGGGCACAAGGCTGCTCACGGAAAGTGTTGTATACACACATTTTTAGTCATACAGACCTGCTGAAGACACAGATGTGCTGCACAGTGACTCGAATACACTTTATAACATTCTAGTACTTGTACTGGGGCTTCAGTGCTTGTGCTCCCCCCACGGGGTGTGGAGCTTGATGCCATTATTTTACCTTTACAGCTTCACAGAGGCACAAGGAAAAGAAAAACTGGGACCCTCTTTATGTATTCTCTCCTTGTGATGCAAGACAAAACCCACGTTAGCATGTTTCATGTTATGATTTAGCTCCTCTTAAAATATAGCTGACTTGGCATCATGATTTCCCTGATAGCAATGGTCCTGCACTAGACAACATTTTGTTTCGTAGGGAAAAAAATGTCATTTTTTTCCATTTTGCAATTCTATTCTATTTGCACTTCTGCTGTATGGAGATTAGTTTATTATTATTATTATTACAAGCTAAAGCCTGTGCTGGAAGCTCTCTGGCCTGTGTTCTGCCTCTGGAGAAACAGCCATCCCAGTCTCTAGCGTGCTTTTCCTCGCTATGGCTGAAAGGCTGTAATTCATCCCTACTTTTCTTGACCTTTCTGCTACTTTAATGCTTCTGATATTTTCCTTTCCCTCGTCTTGCTTCCCTCCCCTCCCATGGTGCTCTTACTGTATCTTCTCAGAGAGAAGATGAATGGGGAGGAGGTTTTTCACAGCTAGAATCCAGGGGGATGAGAAGGGACCACGCACAGGTACCAGACAGCAACCAGAGCTCGAGGGTGGGCTCACGGGCTTCCAAATCATAAGAGAAAAAATAAAATCTGTAAGCACACTGACGGGGTACAAAACAGCCCACGCATATGCAGCTCCCAGTCTGCATATACAACAGCCAGGTGCGTGCTTCAGCTTATGCTAAGGAGGACTTGAGCTCAAGGAGTCTTGTTTTTTTATTCCCCACTGTGCCCTGAGGTGTGCCCAGCACGACGAGTGCCAACTTCTCATGTTTACAAGGGAGAAAAGAGGACAGTAATACCAATGGCCACTTGCGGGGTGCTGCAAAGCTACCAGAGGATGCTTCTATGTGAAACACAGCAATAAGATGGGTTGAAAGCTGACAGTAAGTGGAAGGCTGCAAACTCAGAAGCAAAGAAAGGAAAGGACAAAAAAAAATGAGAGAAGGTGGTAGAGAGCAGAAAATGAAATACATCTGGGCAAAGTCCTCTCTGGAGCCATCGGTGAAGTGGGCACAACCACAGATTTGAGAGAGGTTGACAGAGATTGCTAGAATTGTTGGCTACATGAGAAGAGAAAGTTAATGTGTTGTTTAGAGTAGTTACCAAGACCTGGAAAAGCAAGAAAGCCGTGAGGGATCTTGGGTTTGTACCTCGTGGCTTCAACAACAGGGTAGTAGGAAAGGAAAAGGGGATATGCCCAGGGCAGGAATGACTGTGAAGCTGAAGTTATGCCAAGCAAAAAGGAGAAAAATAGAGCAAGAGATGCAAGGGGTGTTTAAGTAACAGAATATATAGGAAATAAAGCTACAATGCAGAATAAAACAATGATCAGAAAATGGGTAATGCAAGAAAGGTCTGAAAAAAAAAAAAAAAAAACAACGCTGAGCAGCCAGGTCTGGGAAGTGGCTGTTTTTGAAAGTGAGAAAACTCATCCAGGTTTGAAGGTCAGGTCAAGGCCAAAGAGTAAAACCAGAAGACAACAGGGGAGAAATAATATAGTGGAAACCAGCAGAGAGCTGAGAGGGAAACTGGCACCTGTGGACAAAGTTACACCAAAATGGAGAGGGAAGAGGAGCCAAGAGTGGTGCTGAGGAAGAGGAGAAAGGAGATGCAGGAGGAAAGGAGCAGCAACTGCTGCTGAACAGAGCAAGACCTAGGGAGAGACAGATGCTCACCGACATCTGCATGCAGCACAAACCTCAGCCTGTGCCGGAGAAATATTTCATTGTTCCGGAAGAGAGAATTTATTCTGGTACCTGATATTATTTCCATCCCTTCTGAATATAGAGTAGGAGCCACTTTTAAATGTGATTTAAACCCAGTAGTAGAAAGTGTTAATATTTATATAACTAAGTGGCCTTAAGCCAATGGAAAAACTATACACCGAGAAATGTGTGATTATCTGATGTTTGATAAAGATATTAGAGGTTACCAAGTTTTTTAAATGACTTGACGTCAGTAAGTAATGATCCTTTCCAAATCAGTGAAGAGCAGACACTAGATGAAGGCATTAATTAGCATTGCCTTCTTTGAAGCACAAGAAAAATCCCGTGGTCCACCTTGGAGAACGGGCTGCAGGTACGTATGAACTAACTAACCAGGCAGGAGCTCTGGTGGCAACTGGCAAGTGTGCAGCCAGACCCAGCCAGGCTCGTTGGAAGCTGGACAAGTGGCAAGCCTGCTTTTAGGTACTGTACATGTACAAAATGCCTGCACCATCTAAGAACCTCAAAAAAGAGAGGAGGATCTAGAGCAAACTGCTACGGCAGCAACTTGTGACTGCAAGTCTAAGGGAACAAGAGCAAATATCTATCTTCCTTAGCTTCTGGGAAAATAAAAAAGCTAAATCTAGCAAAGGAAGAGAAAGGCTGAGGATGTGCATACAAGAATAGGGCAGAAAGATCTTGCCATAAAAACTTTTTTACTTTTTGTTAGTGAGAATTTTTGTCTTAATAATATATGTGATTTAGATGAAAAGGCTCTCAGCCTGCCCCTGGATATCCCTCTTCATCTGCTCAGTAAACCTGAGCCTCTCCAAAACGCTCCACAGAAGGAGAAGCGAGGAGCTGCTTTGCCCACAGGGAGCAGGGCTAAAACTCCAAGTCAGAACCCCTGGCTCCGGCATTGTGTTTCCCTGTCACAGCGCTCTGCTCTGCTAGCAGCCGAGTATAATGCACTAAAATCCTAATCTCTAAAGCACTGTGTGCCAGTGTGCTTCGGAGATCAGCGTTTCAGTCGATTTTGCTTTGCTGCTGCCACTGCACACAAGAGTGGCACAGCGGGGGAAAAGCAACACAGCAGGCAGGGCTGGAGAGACACGCTCAGCTGGGGAGGGGTAGGGGGGCAAGAGCATGTTAATGCAATATAAAGGGCAGGAAGAAAAAAGAAAGAAAAAAAAGGGGAAAAAAAAAAAAGGACTGTCATGCATGAATAGGAACTTTGGGCATTCTCCTTCCCAGAAACCCAATCAGCAGGATGTCTCCAGCCACAATAAATCCGCTGTTTTCTAAGCGAGGATTTGAGTGACCCGCAGAATTCTTTCAATTTCTTCCCTTCAAAAGGGAAAGATAAGGAAATCTCCACTGCAACCCTACTGTGCATCGGAGTATCTGTGAATATTTTAAGATGAAATCCCTCCTGCCTCTACCATGTGCTTTAAAATTAAAACAAAATGATACTGCAGAGGCTGCAAGAGCTGCAATCTGGCCGCGTCCTATTTGAATACGCGCTGCACCGTCCCCTACAACTGAGTATGGCACAGGGACACAAGCACTCGACTGGCTAGGCAGAACACTTTCAAGTTCAAGGGATAATGGTCACCAAAAAAAACAAAACAAATGAACAACAACAAAAAAAAAAAAAAAAAACACAAAACAAACAAAAAATATACCTCCAAAAATACAGCAAAACAAAAACCCAAATCAAAACCCACAAATGCTACAACCAAACACTAAAAAGCAGATCAGGATCCACTAAAAAAAAAAAAAAAAAAAAAAAAGGATCAAAAATAACTAGGCGGTAATTTTAATATTACAGAGTTCATCGGATTTTAACTATTGGCAACCGCCTGGGGCAAAGATACAACGCCATGGGTCAGAAGAGCAGGATGATTTAAGGAAGTACTTGGCCTGTCTACTTTGACAGCATCTTAATATCTTTGCTAAACTTGTCAACAAAATCTACTTCACGGTACCTGTGTCAGGCTCAAGTACCGTTACATAGGATTAGTGTTATATACTGATAATGCTCTTTGGAGCGAAAGCTGATTGAACTTTGCCCTTTAAGAGCGTTCAGACAGCCTAGTGGTCTGCTGACCCACACCAGGCTTGCCCATCGTTCTCCCCTTACGGAAAGTCAGAGAGCATCTCGGTCTCTTGAGCTGCTTCTGCAAACTCGCCCTCACTTATTTGCCGTGCTGGTAGGGAAATGCTTACTCACTGCCCTCACCCCAGGAGTAATTTAGGCACTGATTTGGAAGTCACTGTGTACATTCTCGATTAGCTGATGTCCCTTTTGAGTAACACTCCAGAAGAGGAAGCTTACGTTGCCTTTTATGTTACGTTGCCTTTTATATTTGGGTGTTTTGACAGAGATGTTCTTGCAGATTTAGTGGCTGTGGTTTAATACATTATTGCTCTGCCCTTCTGCAAGCTATTTGCAGATCAGCTGAGTAGGATGTGTCCCTGCCTTAACAGCCATGGCAGCTGCTAGCAAAGGTGGGCTTCCATTAACACATCACCCAAGGAGCGCAGGCACTCGGTGCAGCAGCTGCCAAGAGCAGAAATCACTGTAGAAATGCATAGTGACAACACCTGAAAAACACTGCAAGAAGATGCATCGGATCCCAACTGCCCAGTTAAAAGCCAAAATTTCTGGCAGAAAGTCTGTTTACAGAATTCCTACCTCTCCCCAACCTCTCGTGTCTTGTTGCCAGCCTTGCACATCACCATGTTGTCCCTTGGGTTGAGCTGCTGCAGCCATCCATGGGGGTTATCCTGCAAAGCGGTGAACTGAGGCAGGTAGAAGAAGCCTCCTCCTCCCTCCCTATGCTGAAGGATTATTTTTAGCCCAGATCACTTGATAATCTGATTCATGGCATGCCCCTCAAACTACAGCATCAGCACAACTGAAAAGGCAGCCTGCTTTGGCTGCGTGGAGAATGAATACACAGAAAAAAAGGTGGAAGTATTTAAATCACTGGGGCTGCCAAGGTCTTTGGACTGCAAAATTGTGGCTAGACTAGTGCTCATAAATTGCCTAATAATCCATAATCCACTATCTAATAATACTCTAAATAATCCAATCCAGATTTCAGAAATTTCCTTAACTGCCAGTGCTCTGCGCTCCGTGTAAATGGTCAAGGATATAACCAGTGGCAGAAACAGCGAGCGCAAAACAAGATGACCTTATAGGGAAAGAATTAGCCAGAAATCTAACACTGAAGGAGATACATTTATGTTTGAAGGATTTTCTCGCACCGTATAAATGTCAGTCCCTCCCCGCCCCCCGTAAAGTCACTGCAGAACAAAACATAACACAAAAACTCGAAGAAGAGAGGAAGTTAAAAGTAGAACCAGATGAAACCAAAAGTAAATAAAAATGTTTTACCTGACTCCCTTGGGCACTGAACGGCAGGCCTCACAGTAATGAGAGTGAGAAATGAAATTTTAAAATGAATGCAAGTGGGAGAAACTGCAGAGAAAATTGAGACAGAGTTTCACTGTTATTTATCCCAGACAAAGTATACACGCTCGGCTCTGAGCAATACATGGCACGGTAGCAGCACCAGGATGGAGCTCTGACACAACTAATCTTCCTTTTCTATTCCCTTCTGTGCTTTTGAGGAGGAAAGGGGAGAGAAACCAATTTAGTGTAGTGATGCAACTTGTTTACTTCTCTGTACCGCTCAGATCTGCCGGCTGAAATGTATTTTGGGAGGTGCAAGAGGGAAGGAGAGAGAGAGAGGGGGAATTATAGGAGCAGAAGGAAGACAAAACTGTAAGACAGGCCTCCAAATTTTGCCACTGCCTACTGGTTCATGCAAGCAGCATCCCTATGGCCAACAGCATGCCAGCAAAATTACACAGGTTACCAAAGAATTACTCTGCTTGAATTGTTTAAGCTCTGGCTCATCTCAGTGCAATGGAAATGCTCAAACGAGCAGCTTAGATGGCAGATCTAATGGGGCACCAAGTGCCTGGCCCGATTTACTGGTGTTAAAGCCAGCCCCCTCCACCACCAGGGCTCCAAGCCCTTCTGCTGAGCTGAGACATGCTCAGGCTCTTGGTAATTCAGACTGCAGCATCCTCACTGCTTGTGGCTGGGGAAATAGAGGGAGGCTGCTAGGGCAGCCCTCAGTCCTGGCTCCCATCCCTTGGATTGCAAAGGGAAGAAGGGAAGGAGAAGATAAAGGAGAGGCACAGTTATTAAGAAATACAGGCTCATTTCTCATTTCCTTTGCCCTCCTGAAACTACCACCTAAATGGCATTACAAAGGCAGAGACAGTCTCTTAGGCTACCAAACCAACAACATATACCTAGTCACCAACTTCTTCCTGCTTTATAACCCCTCATTAGAGCTGATACATCAACATTTACATGACAGAGCCCTTTTTTTATTAGAAGCTCACTGTTCTTAAAATACATTAACAACTGTCACCTACATACTCAGTGGCTCTTTGTAGTTAGCCTAACACTTCAGAATGTGTTAAAATCACACATAAAACTTATAGTAGTCTAACACTCAGGAAATAAGAGTCTTTAAAGAGTTTAATTCAACCACTAATGGATTTTCTCCCAAGTTAGGAAACATTTCTATATTGCTGATTTACTGCAGGTGTGCTAACTGAATTTGGACTTACACATACCAGCTGCAAGCAAATCAAGGAAAAGGCTCCATAAATCAGTTTAAGGCACTGTAGGCTGCATGGTGCTTGGATTGAGACAGAATTTTCCCACACAAGCACACAAAACAAATGGGAGTTTATAATTTTCTCTGTCACAGCTCATAACTTTTAAAGGTTAGAAACCAAAGCATCACTGGAGTGGAATTTCATACATTTGAATGGGATGGACATAAGGCATCCCAGAAAAATGATTTATATCATCCCCTCTTCATACAATGAAAGAGTGAAGAATGCAGTGGTTATGACAAAGGCATTGACTAATCGTGTTGTTTGGTAAATACCTTCCCCTAAAATTTCTCTGGATAGATCAAGATTTTTGACTTTCTCTTTGTTTTACAGACTGTTCTCCAACAACCACTCTGCTTTTCCAAACAAATCTGCAATGCATACTGTGTTTAGCAGCTTTTTTCAACAAGTTGCACTGGCTCAGAGTCAGACATTGTAAGACAAGAAGCCACAGTGACTTTATCCAAGAAATATGAGGTGGCAGAGATCCAGTACGCCCAGCACTCAAGGTGAAAGAACAGCATGGAAAAAGATTCTCAAATTAATTGTCTATTATGGAAGACTGCTGGAGTGAATACTAGATGTATGCATGGGATAATGTACCCAGGTACCTGCATGACTGAGCTATAGAAAGAGCAGAAGCAATTACTCTATTTTTAAAAAGAACGAGCGAGATATCATCATTGGAAAAGGATGTATAAAGAGGGGACACATTTAAGTGTCTCCATACACACAGTCCAGCAGCTAATCACAGAAGATGGTCCTCTAGAAGCGGGAGAGTCAGAGGACCTGACTGAAGAACCTGCCTGTAAGGGAGGCATGGGAAATGAATTGCTGATGCAGCTTTTCCAGTGTGTACAGGCAACCAAAAAAGTGCTGTCATATTGCTGCCTACAATATGGGCATCCTATGTGGTAGAAGGTAGAACATACCAAGAGCTCATTGCCGATACCATGGCACAGGGAAGTCACCATGTAGCAAGGACTTCCATCTGCTCTGCTGCAGGTGGTTGACAAAAAGCCTGGGAGTGCTCCATACTCAGTTATCAGCAATTTCCAGGATATGCTGCAGAAACTCTGGATTCCTCCTGAATAAACACCAGCGAACCACTTCTTGGCTTGCGAGATTCAGGGATGACACAGCAAATTCACTTTTTCATCTGCATTCTCCACGCGCCTCCTTGGTCCTAGCTCCCATTGGCATGCCACGGGAGTGTGGGAAGAACAAGAGATTAGAGTCAGTGCAGCAGCTGCTCCTCCTGGCTCTTTGAATAGAGGGAAAACAGCTTTTGCCCAATGCATGGGGAGTGATATCATCAAGCTAGCAAGCCAAGAACAGAAGGGATACATCAGAAAGGAAACAGGAACAAGAGCTTCCCCTTACAAAGCAAACAGTCGTGCTTTTTTAGAGCTAAATCTTTGCCTAAAAAGCTCTCACAAAGTACCTCACGGGAGCTCCAGACCATTTTCAAGTGCTGGAAGAAAAACAGTCCTGGGGTTAGAGTGGTAACCTGGATCTGGGGAGACCCACTTCAGTTCTTTGCTCTTGCCAAGCGTTCTTGCATGACCTTAGGCAAAAACACTGAAGCTGTAGTTAGTGGATACCTTGGCTTCAAAAGCAAACCCAGCCTAAGAAGTTCTTGCCTTCCCCCTGCCTGCCATGCATGGCCTCCACACCTGTGCGGCCCTGCCAGCCCACAGGCGCTGCGCTGCAAACTGCCCTGCTGAGCAGAAAGATGTTAAAAGCAAGTTTCTAGTCGTATTTTTTCGGGGGCAGAGGGGGTAATTTTGCCCTGGACAGCTTAAAGGAGCCACAATCAATTGGATAAGAGCAGGGGAAGCCTGTGGTGGAACAGGGGCTGGAGCAAGGCTGGGAAGGCAGGTGGAGGAAGCGGCTTGGTGGTGCCAGACAGGCTCGGCCTGCGTGCACCACGCAGCTCCTTCTCTCCTGGCGGGGCACAAGGAGGAATAAACCAGCCAGGAATGTGCTTAAGCCAGCACTGCTGCTGAATACAAGGCACTGTGTGACCACCTCCCCGAATACCAGACTCCCAGTTGTCATCTCCAAGCTGGGACCAGCAGCTCTGCCCCCCGGGCTGCTGCAGGGTGCACAACAGAAGAAGCACCGAGACCCCTGGGGGCACGGGGCCGTAGGGAGGCCGATTGCTGAAAGCCACAGCCAGCTTCATTTTGGTAAGCTCCGGTTTTCAAAGCTGGCATGCAAATCTCTCTGCTTACCCTACATAATATGAACATTCTCCTACAAGCGCCGGCTCCTGATTAACTTGGTACGGCGCTTGCCAGAGCTATCTGAATGAGCCTGTGAGCCCAATTAGCAGCAGATGCAGCACTAACACTCCTCACCTGCTGTGCTTACCAGTCTTCAGATCAGGAAGGGAAGGGAATATATCAAAGACTTGTGGAGGGAAGGAAGCTTAGGAAAGGGCTCAGAAAGGATGAGGGAAATAGATGTCTGCAACTGTTCCTCAGGCAAGGAAGCAGAGCCCCATACAAAAGGGAAAAACAGACGGGCCTAGGGAAAACTTTGCTACAGATCATGAAAAACATCCAAAGGGCTGATCCTGCACCCTGGCAACATGCCCCGGGAGCATGGCACAGCCGAGGCTAGGGGCCCTCCTTACTTGAACCCCTGGGAGCTTCTCTCCATGTGCCCTCATGTGGCACATCAGCACCTCACTCAGCCCATCTTTCCCATGACTTCTCTGTTACTTGCGGTGTTTTTTGAGCGCTTCAAACAATAAGGAAGGAGCCTCTGGAGCCTACAGCTGCAACACGAATACAACCCTGACAGGCGTCACTTCGCTGAACTTCCCTGAACTGCCAAACTCCACAGCTGCCTCTGAGTTTTACCTGAATTTCTACGTGTATGAACTGAGTGCTTACCCATCAAGCCATCTGCCAGCTTTTTCTATGTTTTCAACAATAGGAAAAAAGAAAATTGTGTGCCAGTTCCAATTTTTGGTCAGAGGAACGGGGAGCCTGCCTTTGGGAGGTGGTCCTAAAATAGGGTTTAGGAATGGATAGATGCGAATCCCCAGAACTTTGAGCTAGTGGGAAAACAGGAAAAGTAGATTTAATGCTATATTTAATGCTATAATTTTCTATCAACCAGCGGAAGGCAGCTGCATGTTACGTATGCTAGCTGTTTGCATCTCATTCCAAGAAGCCTAAATCTCTCCACATGGCTGGTAAGGAAAGTCTATGCATGCCACACAAACCAAACCCGTGGCTAATGCCACCGTAGTTTATACATGCCCATGTTTTCTAAATTTCAGGCAACTCAGCAGTAAAGTGTTTTATTATTATTCTTTTAATAGTAGCAACCACATAGTTGGTGAGCCTTTTGTCTTGTCATCTTCAAGATTGCGATTGTAGGACACATGTTAATGGAAATGCATTAAAACAGCAGTCTTATTCAAGGTGTGGTCAAACAAGCCTCCTAAGATCCCAGGACCATTTCTGTGTATTTTTACAGGTGTCCGGATATGAAATGTGGCCTCCAGTGACTGCTCACCAGCCCCTGAGTGCAGCCCGTGCATCACCCACCAGCTTGACAGCAGTCTCAGTGGAGAGACATGGCTCAGTCTGAGCCAACTGGATTGTGCAACACAGAAAAGCGTTCTGGAGTTGCTGACAGCAGTTTGCATTTCAGATCCTTTGATCTCCAAAACATGTCACAAATGGCCAACATTTCCAAACAGCACTCCCAACAGTAGCACAATCAAATAGATGGTTTTGTTTCCTACAGACACATTCCCTTATCAGTGAAACGGGAATGATGACATGTTTTCATAAAGAGGAAATTAAAGTCTCTTTCACAGGGCTTTACATCTATATCTGCGTTTCAAATGTTTATTCCTGAAATTACTGGTACAGGCTGACAGAGCTGCCAGTGGTGACCATGCCTGCATGGTGATACACTCAAAACCGAATGAGCCCTGCAGGTCAGGTACACAGACCAGAAAGAGAAACACAGATGCAGAAGACCTGCAGCACACCAACAGTGGAAGAGCTTTTTTAGCCAGTGTGACTTCACATAGGTTTTTTAATGACTTTTCCAATCTAGCCTTTCAAAGCAGAGATACCATAGAAATCATGCAAGGATCCTAATTTCAACTGGGAAAATAAAAAACAAAACAAAACAAAAAAACAACCAACAACAAACAAACCAACAACAAACAAACAAAAAAACACACGTATCTTTCCTTAATACTGAAAATGAAGGAGAAGAGCCAAAGTAGCAGCCTGCTCTTCAGCTCTCTACAGGACAACCAATAAATAATAATAATAAAGCATACAGAAGGTCCATCTCAGGTCTACCAGGGGACATCTGATCAGCTCCTGGCTGTTACAGGAACCTTAAGACCCAGCAGTGCCCACGATGGCTCCTTCTCTTTCCTTACAAGTGCTGTACTTCAGCTTTTAGCCTTTATGTTCTCCCAGAGCATATACATTGAGCAGCTCATGGTATGGAGTGAGGGATACAGAGCAGGCATTTATGGTATCTTTGGACTGCATCTGTCAGACAGCTGCCTGCCCTTGCAGAGAACTGGATCTACGTGGTGCCTTGTGATCTTACATTTCTTGACTTACCTGTCACGTACCTGAGAAGTCAGTCTTTTTTTTAAATCCTATCCACAAAATACAATCACTTTTTATGGCATGACAAGCTGCATAAGCATCTGTGAAGTGAATTCCCTCCAGTTGAGAGCAGTTACCATCATTGTACCACACATCTATCCTAGACCATTAGTTTTAGCTGGAAGAGAAGGAGTTGCAAGTTCAAAGGACCTAAGTAGGCTGGTAGTAAGAGTCCCAGTTAACCTGCCCCTTTTGAGCATTTTGTTTGGCCCAGCATCACGATTCTATCCAACACAATTTGTGTTACTACAAGCGTGGGTTCGAGGAATGATTACTAGAAAAAAAGACACTTCACAGATCTGATATTCAGATTGTGACATACATATATTCTCTACAACACTGAATGCTCAGATTAAATTCCATAAAAATCTCACTCTTAAAGAGAAGCAATCACAACGGTCCAAAGCTTATAGTGTGATGAAGTATGCTGTGCTAAAAGGAATTTGGGTCACAAAAGTCTGAGGAGGAAAATTTACTTTCCCAGGGTCTACCCTCTGCTGCTTTTGAATCAAAAGTGTTTTGATTCAAAAGTGGAGAAGTGCTTTTGGCATGCTCCTAAAATGTACTTTTCAAAACTGATCCTCCCCTTCCCTCCCCTGCTTTTGCAGAGTGCAAAGGTGCTGCCCTCAGGACTGTCCACCAAGCTCCCAAACCAAGGCTAGGTCCCACCTAGCCAAACATACATATCCTGACCTCCCCAGTACAGGTACAGCTTTGACAGATAAAAATAATGGAGGAATCCCCTCTTTTCATGAGTAACTACTGAGTAGATTTCATAGAATCATAAAGGTTGGAAAAGACCTCCAAGATCATCTGGTCCCCTACCACCAATGCCACCCACTGAACCATGTTCCTAAAACTTATTTTTTTTTTCAGACAGTCCTCACTGAGTAACATCAAGTTTTCGTGGTTTCACTTCAGCATGTCTAGATGGTACAAACAGACAACTTACAGACATGGACAACTGAGGCAGCCAAAAGAAAGGTCGTGGTCTCCCAGCGTTGGCACAAAGTCAGAAGAGAAGAGCAGTGAGGTTCACTTAATATCAAATTAAAGCCTGTTTGTGGTGGATCACACTTGCCTGTTCTTAACTCTTGGGACTGCTAGGAAGATGGGGTTGTCAAATGCTCTGAAAGTGCAGTGTGATATTATTTGACAAAAACAAAAGGTGTAATAATATATGCATATCCCTCTACCTCCAGAGAAAAGGTTAGTGTGTTATGAACTGTGAATAAATAAAGACGTGAAGCCAAGAGCACCCAAAATATGCAGAGGAATATATCCAAGTTGCAACTTTACAGTGGCCATTTGGGGTTTTAGAGACATTTGTTGTGTTGCTGTTCTTTTTCCACATGTGGAATGAAAAAGAATGAGCTCTAAAGAGGAGTGGCGGGACATGGAAAATAAACAAGAAATGAAAGATCCATTTGCAGTTGGCTGTTTTATTATTACTTTTAAAACAGAGAGGAAGAAATACCCAATTACTGGACCGAAATGAAAGATTCACTCCAGATATTCATTGACACTTGTCAGACTGCACTTCATAGCTTTCCTTCATGATCACCTGTACAATAAGCACCCCGTGTTTGACTTTCAGTGCAAACATTTCAAAACATCAAGTACATGAGAACAGTCTGCACAGCATACCTCAGTGATAGTCCCTAAATGTCCTCCAATGTTACACAAAGAATGAGGAAAAATATATTTGCTCCAAGATATGTAAGGAAGTGGAAAGTTTGACGTGACATTACTTCAGATTAAAACGAAGCAATTTTATTTTGTTTTATACGCTTTCCAATCCCACTAAGTGTAATTACGGATGTCTGTCTACTTACAAATCTCTCTGTACAATGGAAAAAGGAATACAATTTTTAGCTGTCCAAATTACAGGAGACTGTAATACACAAAAGCAATAAATACAGGTTCTGCCAGCAATCAGATAACACTTATCGTAAACAATAGCTTTTGCTATTTTTTTGAAGCAGGTTCAGCTGCTACAACTTAAGATTTGGTTATTCTTGTTTTTTTGTGCTGGATTTCCAGCAGGTGGTGAGGACATGATAGAAGTGTTTAACCACAAGAGATTTAGAAAAGGGACCGGTATTTCATTGCATATGAAATCTAACAAAGATTTATTTTGCTAAATCAATTTCCAATCTCCCAGTGGTCTCCAAGTTTGTAGTGGCTGCTTCTACAACTTTCTTAGCTCTCAGCTCTCCCAGCATCACATACAGCTTGATGCCACACAAAGGCTGACCAGCATTCAGAAGTGACTCCAAACGTCATCAATTTTGTGTGCATTTTTTTTTTTTTTTATGCAAGTGGGAAATTGTACAACTCACTGAAGTGTTAATTCCAGCTACATGCCTGGAAAAGATGCACCAAATTTCCTGCAGCAGTATTCAGAGCAGTATACTTCACGGTAGCTCTGGGAAACAAGGAAGGGGGCATCAGAAGTCTTAATGTCTTGCTTTGAGCCAATACCATGCTATGAATATGCTGCACGACACATCTCCATGGGCACTGCACTGAAGAATAGCAACCCCAGCACTTGTTCAGTTAATAAGAGGGGAATACATTGACAGAGAGGATGCAGACTTGGAAAGCACCTGAAAAGCTGGTGGGACAGTGTGGTCCCTCCATGGATCCTGCCTCTCAAGAGTTACAATGGATCCACTTTTCCCCATGCATATGGGTTCTCCTACTCCCTCCTCACCTCCGGTGTCCCCAAAGGCTGAGCTCACCTGTGCAGGACACAGAAAAAGGTTTTAAAGACTCTGCAGATGAGCAGCTGCCTTCTGCCTCATTTTCCCAGTCTTGTGGAGACGAGATGCAAAGGCTCCATCGATTGCTTCCACAAAGACAAGGAATGTTTTAACATTAACATCAGTGGTCAAGGATTCGACACTGACAAAGCCACAAAAAAAATGCTATAATCTAATGTTATCTCTCTCCCTCCAGGTATACATCACTTTGAGTTGCAAGATACTTAGGGTTTGTACTTTGTTTATTTTCCTAAAGCAGATTAGCAAGAAAATGGAAGGTTAACAGAACATTAAGGCTGAGAATTTAAATGAACTAGCTAGGAAAAACAAGGCTGTAATTCTCATAACCACTCTATGTCAGCCATCCTGCACATACGCAGAATTCAATATTGTTGTAGTGGCTGAGAAATTTATGTTGCAGTATACCTGTAATATGACAGAGTTGCATTTATTGCAGGAACTTTTAATTTCCTCACTTGTACATTAAATTCCCAGTATAGTTTTGCCCCATCTTCTGTTGGTGGTGGGATTTTTTTAAACACTCATTTCCCATGACTTAAGAAATAAATGAATGAAACTGTGTTTGAATACTGAAATAAATGCAGATGACTTTTGCCAATTTCTGCATACAATTTACGGACTAAATATATCAATCCATCTCACACCTATACCTTTAGAACCAATTACTGAAATAACCATATTTAGTGTGCAGAGCCCAACACACCACATGTAATTGGAGCCTAGTACATTAAAAGTTTAGAGAAACCTTATGTATGTGTGACTAGAATTTCAATGGCATGCGAATTACTTCAAATAGCTCACTCATAACACAATATAGTTAATGATCAGGGGGAGAGAATGGGACTTGGGAGTCTTAATACCTCCCCATCACACCCAGTTAAAGAATCTTGTTTATGTTGCCTTAGCCTCTGTCCCCACCCTTCCCAGAACCCGTCCTCAAAACTGTGACTAATACAACTCAATTTGTCAAGTTTTTTCTGCTACTGAGTTAATAAAAGCCCGTGGGCCAAGAACACAGCAGCGGCCGTTCCAGCCAAGCCACCTACGCCTGCTGGAGAAGTGACGCTTGCACTGACCATAGCTTGGGCTGGAGATTTTCCCATGCAAGAACAGAGCCTCTTTCTGTATCTGGGGAGGAATTTCTACCCTGATTAAACCTCTAGACCCTCCTGCAAATGTTCAGCAAAATTCAATTTAAAATGATCATATATATGTTATTTATATATATATATATATAAAACCATTTCAGTAAGCAGGCTCTCTTTAGCAAGACATCAAATGCACTGCTCTGCATAGACCATTTTTACCCTGACTTTTGTGAGCAAGGGGAAAGAGAGCACAGCCTGCTCCTGGATTCGGCAGGCACAGTGTGGGGCAGCACGTGCAGGCCGAGGCAGCAGCCCCACACGTGCATTTCTCACCTTCACATTTGTTTCAGGGAGGCAACGATGCATTGAAGGAGGGATCCAGGACAAACAAGATCTCACAGCTGAGGTAATCCAGCAATCATCTTCAAAGCTTTGTCTTTCCAAAACTGGAACTGAGGAACAAACCCACTTAAAACTATTCTTCTTCCACCTGTAGTTTGTGAGCTAATCCAAACAGCAAGAAAAAGATGACTGCCTCACCTCTACACTGCGAGAAGGTATTTCAGAAGTGACACAGACATTCTTATTTTTGCAGCCGAGACATAGAGCAGATTCCAAATGCCACTGACGTTGCCACGTTTGTTCACAATTCAGCCCATGTTCAACAGAGGCTGAGCCGCCGCAACGACTGCTTGCAGCTCATCCCAGCAGACGTATTGCACTTTCCCAGACTGAAGTTTAAAAATCCCGAAATAGCTGTAGCGAATGCGCTTGGTATGGATGCTGAGGGAGGGCAATCTGGGTTGCCTTCTCCTTGCCAAACACCACTGACACCTGGCCAGACTCCAAGAAAATACACATTTCCCTGCAGATAGCTAGATAAACATTTAACCGTAAGACCATAAAAGAATTCCACTTGTGATCATGTATATTACATTTGTTTGTTGGTCTGTTTTTGAGGGTGGGGGTGTTGGTGTTTTTTTTTTCTCCTTTATTTAACCTATTTAAAGATAACCAGCACATGCTCAGATCTCCCTCTCCAGCATTTATTTAGCTTTAAGTTACCTCAGACCAAAATTATTTTACCTGTTTAATATATTGCAGTCCAGCACACTGCAGACAGAATTACTGCAATAGTGCTATGTAAATCAAACTCATATGTTAAATAAAACAGCAATGCAATGTGTGTCTGTCCATAATCATTCAGCTATAGGCATCAATCCCACATTTACCATATGAATAGATGAAGATTCCCTCAAAGCAACAGAATCTTAATTCTACCCCCAAATTCAAACATATGCATTAAAGAAACACTTCAAACATCAATATCTTTTTCTCCTAAGGCACACTTCTTGTCTGTAATTAGTTCCCATTGGTCAAGTGGTTTTGCTTCTATATGCCAGGCTATAGTAATGTTTTAAGCGATGCTCTATGATTCATCCCACACTAATATATTTTTTTTTCCCCTTAACCTAGAATAAGAAGGAATGGAGAGAAAGAGGAAGGCAGGGAAAAAGATTGCCTGCAATCATATTGTTACACTGTGCACAGTTTATGGCTGGCACACATCCAGTTTGCAGTTGTGATAAGAAATGTGTAATCCTATTATACGGAGAGGAGTCAGAATGTACAAATAGGTCCTGGAAATAGGAACTTCTCCTGTAAGATTATTCTTTTCGCCATAATAGTTCTGCAAGTAGGTCTAGACAGTAGCTTTTCACGATCCTCCCCCACTGGTAATGGAAAGGCCACTGCCAAAACAATTCACCACATGTGAGCTGGGATTTTTGCACAAGACAAAAGAGGTAACGCTGGACATTTACTTACAAGAGTAACGTTAATTGGAACCGTGGATGCAAGTCCTTGCATGTAAAGTGGGTCGTGTGGTATAAAAAGAAGTATATAATTCTTCAAAGTTGTCAAGTCCTGCACACTAAGCAGTTTTTAAGAACCATGAACTGCCATGCTTCTTGTGGCATTTTCTTTACTAAGGCATACAGAAACCACTTCCCCAGCACACGGCTATTGGGCCGCTCAAAGCACATTCTTGTGCTGTATGTGTAAAACCAAACATCACCTCCAGTCCAAGTCAGCATTCCCATGGAGTTAAATTCCTGGATCATTCCGATCTGGTTATCCATTTTTCTCATTTCCTTCACACAACACCACTGCATTGCTGTGGTTATGACTCAAAAAAAAAAGTGGCTATGAATTCCCAGACTTCCCACAGTATACGAGCTTTCGACTTAAGCAAAATCAGATAAAAATAAAGGACACTGCTCTCTTGAAAGATGTTTTCTGCCAAAGAACGCCTGCACTGGGACAGTGATGAGATCCATGCCAGCAGCATCTATGTTCCTGAGAAAATGTGGTCACCACTTAACCTTAGTCCTATCTGATCCAACAGCAAGTTCCTCAAAGAAAGGGCTTTTGAAATGCAAAGTGCGAGAAAGACTTTTTCCTAGGAAAAAATGATAAATAATTAAAAAAACCACCCACAAGCACATCATGCAGCAGTAAAGGGCATGGTCATATGGTTGCAATGTATATACAAGCACCGTAAATTAGCCTGAGCAGCAGCAGGGTACGCTAGCTTATTACAAACCCCATCAGAGTGTGGCTAGATCATTATTGGTGCTTGAACTAGCTGATTTGGTGTATTTGCATATACCAAGCTAGATTGAGTATATTTGCATGAAACTGCAATTACTTCTGTGACTACAATGTAGACATTCTCAATAAGTACCAACAAACGCATTTAGCATCCTGTCTTTCAACTTGCTGCAACAGCAGTTGAGTTCACAGGTAGGAAATTTAATTCTCTTCAGGGTAGAAAAGGGAATCAGTGATGAAAGGGAAAAAAAAAAAAGAGGCAAAATAAATAGTTCTATTACAATCAAGACACTTTACATTTATAAGAACGCAAAGACAGTGACTAAATGGTGTCCTAGGTCAGAGGAATACACACACATTTCCATTAAACTCAGCAGGAGGATGAGTGTGTACACAACAGAATTTCAACATATTAAATAACTTAGGTGTGTTGTTTTCTTAACCTTCAGCAGTGCTCTCCCCATCAAGAATGCTGAATTCTGGATTTTCCTAACTATACAGTCCAAGCATCAGGCAACATGGAGTGCTGAGGGCAGCCAGCTCCGAGCAGGGGTCGGTCTGCACGATCTCCAGAGGTGCCTTCCAACCTCAGCGATTCTGTGAGCCTGTGATAATTAAATAATATTTATTTCTCACGAGAAGGTTGAATGTCACAAATTCTAAAGTGTAAAAAAACAGCGAGGCAATCAGATTAAAGAGATTCTGTTGAGTTAGAGTGGGCAGTAACACATGTACTGCAATCCAATTAGCGAAGAAGATTTTCCCCATCGTTAAAGTGCCTTGTGCACCGAGCTACCTTCACCTAACCTGACAAGCAGTGAATTATCTGTTGTAGCTGGACTCTGTTGCAGATTAATTAAAAGAAAACGGCAGAAGAAAGAAATGGAAGGGAACTGTACGAAAATGCATAATTTTCCTATTAATGTGAATGTAGCACCTTGATAGGAACCTGGTAGCTTGCAAAATCCTCCAACAACAGGAAAAAGAGGAGTAATTTGAAGCAGCAAAAGACAACAAAACCAATCAGAAATCATGAGACTTGCGAAAAATAATAGATTCACTATTTCTTTTGTGAGTTTCAGGGGTTTGTTGGTTGCCTTTTTTCCTCCAGCTTTTTCTCACTACATTTAGCATTGCCTTTACAGAAAGCAGCCGAAGACAGACTGTTGCATGCGCACACGCACACAAATCCCCAGTGCTTAGTCTGCAAACAAGAGCAACAACATAGCTGCACTAAGATCAACAATGGAGACCATTTATTCAAAATAGCCTTAAAAAAAATGTAATCCTCTTCAGAGGGTCATTCAAGGTTTTCCCCAAAAAACGGGTGACTATTTGTTAATTGAAGTGTCAATTCGGAAATGGTTTTGGAAGACCAAGAGGATGACTGGCAGACCTAGGAAGGACCAGCTGCCAGCAACAGTGATGTTGCCCCTCCTGCTAACCAGCACAGGGTTAAGAGGTTGTGAGAATGACCTGAGAACTTGGCCTAGAAGAAAACTAACAGCACTACAACCTGAAAGTCTTTGCAGCCATACCCACATGCCAAGTTGCAGACTCAAGCTGTCCTGTACCTATTTATGCAGCATACCACCATTTCCAGGGCACAGCTGTGACACTGGCATGCAGCTAGCTGGAAGCCATGCACTTCTATTTTAGTGCTAAGCTGGATCCTCCAGCTCCTTTTCACTTCCTCATTTCCTTAAATGAGGAAGGAGGCCAGTACATAGCTCCAAGAGACATAATTGTGGTGAAGGGGAAAGAAGTTTCAATCTTGGGAAAAAGTTTTTGGATGGGTAGTGCCCTACTTTGCTGACATTTTCTTTAAAACCCTTCTATCCTTGGCTGAGATATGCAAGCATGACACGGTTTCCCATAGGATCCTTCTGGACAAATGTTTTTGTCTAGTTGTATGCTGGACATCATATGATGGTGAGCAATTGGCTGATGGGCAGGGCTCAAAGGGTTGTGGTAAATGGGGCCACATCAGGCTGGCGGATGGTCACTAGTGGGCCTGTTCAGCCTAGAGAAGAGGAGGCTGATTGGGGACCTCATCACGTTCTACAACTTCTTCGTGAGGGGGAGTGGAGAGGCAGGAGACCTTTTCTCCATAAACACTAGTGATAGGACCCGTGGGAATGGGATTAAGCTGTGGCAGGGGAAGTTTAGGCTCGACCTCAGGAGGAGGTTCTTCACCGAGAGGGTGGTTGCGCACTGGAACAGGCTCCCCAGTGAAGTAGTCACTTCACCAAGCCTGTCTGAATTCAAGAAGAGATGGAACTGTGCACGTAGTCATATGGTCTAAACTTCTGGGTAGACCTGCGCAGTGCCAGGAGTTGGACTTGATGATCCTTATGGATCCCCTCCAATTCCAGATATTCTATGATTCTATGATTAAAAAGTCAGTTAACGTAAGACTTCTGCTGACCACTTATGACCAGAGCAACTGTGGTAATAACACCCAACTTTATTCACTTTTTATACATGGGGAGAAAAAGAAAATAAAACAAAGGAAGAATACAGGAAAAAAAGCTAAAAGCATGTTTTTCTAGTTGTTTCCCCTCAAAAAATAATAATAAAAAAACATATAGCCTATTAAAAAGGCTACTCAAACTCAAATTGCCAATTTAAAGGCTTTGGTCAAAAATTAAGCAAGAAGAAAGGGTGTACCCAAAATAACAAATCAGTTGCATTAAAGTCCCGATGCAGTTTTCATAAGGTTTGTTGTTTGCACTAATTTAATGAAAAGATGGCCTGGATGATTATTATCTTGGCAAAAAGTAACCTATATAGACAGCTATTATAGACTGCTACAATCACTGCATCTTATCTCTTAACTGAAGGCACAGCTAGAGGAAGAGGATAAACAATCCCTCTCTGCTAACCACCAGAAAAGTTGACTTCAACTATTTCCACAGGCTGGTACAAGAGTCTCAGATGTTACCCTGTCTGCTAACTTTCGGCAATCAGTTGGGTACCGTGAACATGACCATCATCAGTGGGAGGAGGAAAAATTACCATTGCAGAATACTACGAGGACAGCTTAGTCATCCCCTAGCTAATGAAGGTGGTGTTATTTTACAGCCAAACATCAGGCTGGGGAGCAGGCAGTCTGGGCTCCGTTCCCAACACGACCATAAAATTTCTTGGGGAAACGTAGTGCTTGTCGCCATCTAAAAGGACAGTATCAAAGTTGGTAAGGACTGTATAAATATCTAAGGAGAACAAAATGGGAAGAGTTTTAAGGAATACACAAACAGCTCAGGGACTGGAGTTCAGCTGTCTACAGAGCTCTGCTCTCAAACCAGAAATGACAAGCCTGCTATGGAAAGACTTCTGAAAGCCACTTCTGGACTAGGAATATTCCTTAAAACTCTGTAGGAACATAAATCAGGGCTGCTGAACTGCACATTCATATGGTATGAAGTCTAATAATACTAAACTGAATTTCACTGGCTGAGAACAAATATTTCCATGAACAAACACTTCGAAACTGGGGACGCTTTTGATTTTTATGACATTTTTGCATGCAATTATTTTGATTCTACACAGTCCCAGCTGAAAGGTTTTTTTTCCCCTCTTAGTACTGTACAAGAAAATAAAAAGAAAAAGAATAAACAAACAAATTCAGTCTCTGCCCGGCTCCCATGTTTTTAATAGAAAAGCAAAAACAAAACTCAAATTATTTGAGCAAGGTCAAAAAAAAGCAAGCCTGTGGCAAAGCTACAACTCAAGCACAAGATTTTACCTGTGGATTTCGGATTTGGAGGATAACAACTTGTCTGACAGACCTCTTCTTGTCTCCTGGGTATCTGCATATCTACATAGATGCTTCAACCTTACAAATAAATAAGTCTTCTGAACTGGAATGAAGACACTCAGGTTTAATGTCTGAGAGGAAAGCTGTTCAGTGATGAGGAATCCAGCTCCTAGTGGTGAGATGAGGCTCAAATCTATCCCTTCTCCAAGAGCCTTTGAGACACTACACCGACTGTGGGAAAACAGATACCAAACCGACTTCAGCAAGGCAGCCTCTGATGAGCCCGTCAGTGAAATAGACATAACAGCCCACTGCCCATGGGTTAGGCTTTACAGGAGGTGCATGAGCAAGTCTAATTTGATCGTTTTGGAGGACAACTGCTCTAAGTGCTAACAGCTTAAAATACTACTGCCCGATTGTGGCCATGTAAGGCAGAAGGAATGCATCTGAAAACTAAAACAAACACAGCCCTTGTAGTGTGACATACTCGTCCTCTGCTCATTTCCAGTTTAGAAGAGCACAGAAATGAAGGAGAGGCCATAAAGCAACAGGAGCAGCCATCAGTTGCCATCACCTTCAGCCATTCCCCCCACCCACCAAATTCATGTGCTTGTTGCACTAATGCACACACATACCCCACAGGCAGCTGCTGTGGGTGTTGCACTACCATTAAGTGATGACGGGAGATGGAAAAGGAGCCTCCTGCAGTCATGCTCCTTCCCGAGCCCACCCTTCATTGCTGCAGAAGTTTGAGTTTCCAAGCCCAACCAACTCTTAGACATGTTGTAATAAAACCCATCCGCACAACCAAGGATCTGCCCTGAGCCAGCAGTAATTAAAATTAATCATTCACAATTATTTTCATGGGCATGTTCAAAAAAGAGACACTGGTAGCTCGCTGAATCCTCAAAGCTGACAGACCTTGAAATAGGATGTGGTCAGGTATAGTGCGTTCCTGGATTTCAAGCAGTTAAAAACATGCTTTGCATATCTATTCACTGTCCTGCTCGCAGGATCCGCGGTGCTGCCATTCACTTCTACCTCGCTCCTGCAGCCTAAATTTTGAGCTGACATCAACGCATCACTTGTGGGACTGATAAGGAAATAAATTTTTAAGTTAAAAATTACCGTGTCTATAATGGCAGAAAATTATGGCTGCCCAGCTGGGATTCAGGACCATATCAGCATTAATATTTCTTTTTCTTTAGTGTCTTCTGAACGTGAGATTCTTCCTGTGTTCCACACATTCGTATTCAGTTTTTAATCACTATCTTCTTCCATTTCAGCTTCGCTGGTCACTGCTATTTTGAAGGAGGTGAACAAATTTCTAAAGTACAGAGTAGCCTGAAGGATACCACTTTCCAAGCTTCAAAACTATTGAAGAAATTACTTTTACAGAGGTAGAAGAATGAATAAAATTTGATGTAAGGGATTAGGACTGTCACCTTCTGGAAAACTATTTATACAAGCAATTTTTAGGGACTGAGCATCTCCTATTCATGGTATCAGCCTTGATCATTTCTGTCCCTTTTAAACTTATCATAAAAATGTAAGAGCATATGTCTTACATATATAAAACTAAATTTTGTAGGCCGTATATAAAGACCAAGATTGTAACTATTGTGGAGAGAAAGCAATCTCACACCTAACAGATTGCAGATCCCTAGGTATCAACCTGCACACCACTCCTTCCTCCCCATCAGCAGGAATATTGATTTTCACAATTCATACCAGGGAAAAAAAAAGTTTTCAGCAGCTATACTGAAGGAGAGGAACATGGTAATGGGATCGTCAGCCACCCACCACACATGTTCTGTAGCTGGAGTTCAAAACTGGAAGGAAAAGGAAGAGATAGAGGATTTCACTTTCTACGTTAATCAACTCTCAGCATGGTTTTCAGTTATAAGACTTCAAAGGAACACATATTCCCTCTTTGCTGAAGTAGAGAAATGCCTGATAAATATGTTTTGCTTTTTATCTTTATAATCTAGAGTGATTTTCTATACTGCATGTAGGTACGATGCTGTGCGGGAAAACAGCTGTGCAGAGCACTGACTGGAGAGGGAACAGTTACAAAGCACTTCAGAGATTTCAGGCAGGGTTGGGGAAATATTTCTCTTTAGGAAATTCAGCCAGGGAGAAGGAGGTAAACAGTATAAAACAACTGCAATACTCAAGTTCAGAAGTCTCTGTGGCAGTCAGCAGCACTGCAGCCAGTTTGAAGGAGCCACCCCAGATTATTTTTTGTTGTTGTTGTTTTATCCAGGGTATTGGCATTTTTCTCAGCTCTGTATTCACCTGTCCCCCATGCTTCTCTTCTGTTGGTCACCCCAACTTTCAGTCACAGCCCTCTTTTAATTCACATTATATCCCCAGTAAGTCAGTTTATCACTGAAAATGGCAGAGGCATTAAGGTGCTATAACTTAGGGCTCCCCCTCCCCAACCTCTCCTTTCTCTGCACCACGAGCCCTGCAGGTGCAGCGAGGCTTCTCAAGGTGTAGCTTTAGACCAGGGATGAACATTTCCAGCTCCACTCTCACCAGCTCTCATTTCATCCCCTCCTTCCACATCCACAAGCATTTGCAGCTCAGAAGAGCAGCCGGGGCTGGCATCCCTAACCCAGGTGGCCAGGGAGATCCCAGCCAGCACACCAGCTTCCCTCCACGGGCACCTCACTACAAGGCCTAATTCTTACCTGCATAGTTTCTATGATTTTTACACCACCCCCAGAGTTTTAAAGTTAGAGGAAAGACCTCAAAGGCGTGCAGCAGAGAAAAAGTATGGCAGCCCCATTGCAGTCACCTGTTATGGCCCCTTCTCCCTTTGGAAAGGCAGCTCTGAATTATCACAGCTCATGCTTGCTAAAACATTGTAGGAGTTCATACAAACCCATCTTGGCTCAATTCTAACAAATAGGAAAACAAACAAATAAAGGTTAGAGCAGAGGGAAAGGAACTGTTAGAAGAGGCACAAGGAGCCCTGAAACCACATCAGGAAACCAGGAACAGCTGATGGAGGCAGGGTGGGGTGTGCATGCACGTGTGTGGGGAGGACATGGCTCCCCAAAATGCCATGATTGCCATACAAAATGAAGACAGCCAAAGGCCCTAACACTGGGCATTTATGCATTCCCTCCCGAGCAGAAGTGCAGAACAGCTCTGACGGAAAAGGGATGAAAGCCCAGCTTCCTCTTCCAACCACCAGACAATCTTGCTAGTAATGGATTAAAGAGGTTTAAGTAACTACACATTTAATAATGTCAGGAGGGCAAGGACACTTACATTTTGACTGCTTTGAGCTACTGATAGCTTCGCAATTTTGTTCCTGTTTTAAATACAAAAGCAGTATTTTTGCCAGAGCTGACATGGTCTAAGGATATAAGCAAGGCAAGGAGCACAGGAAGAAGTACTCTTTTACTAGCTAATTGATGGAAAAATAGATGAGTTTTCTGACACAAGCCTATAGACATGAAATGTTCACAAAGTGAAAGCCATTGGTCCTTAAATACATACATACACAAGCATATATTTGCACACACACATATACATAAAAACTTCCTACCTTGCTTTAAAATCTGAAAGACTTTCTCAAGCTTGCACTGCCAGTAAAAATTACAGCTTCTTTGGTTGGGGAAAGAAAAGCACAGCTGAGAAAAAAAATAAACTGTGGAAAGACATCATCAGCAGAAGACAAAGTTTGCTATTACCTGCTGTAATTATGGAGAAGCATTTTTTTTTTTTTTTCTGTGCTCAACTCCTCTTTTCCATTCTTTTCATCAGCCTTAAAAGTGATTTTAGGATTTCAGCAAAATAGGGTCATGTGGGGGACTGTATGCTTCTGGCCAAAGCCTTCTCTGCTCCTCCCTTGGGGAAAAACTGAACAAACAGAAATCAAGCAGCAACAACAGAAGAGAAATACAGTTTGCAGTTCTTCAGTTCTCCCTTTCCCTATTCCCTAATGCAAATTCAGAGCAGATCCTGTAGAGACTGTAAACACCCACGCAACTTTCCAGGTGGGGAAACAAACACACCAGTAAATATATTAACAGCAATTTCTTTACCCTTTCTTCGCTAAGTGACTGGATATAAAATCTGTTGCTGCCTCATGGATGAGCACACAGAACCTTTGGCAGAAACGAAAGATGTTTTGGGGCACCACAAGGATTTGATGTCTGTCTTATCTTTCCCTGTACACTAACCAGTCCGCAAAACCTAATAGCATTAGCTTACTAACAGATATATTAATAGGTGTGGGGGGAGGGAGAGGGAGAGGGGAAAAAAGCCACTAAAACATATTCCACCTACGCATCTTGCTACTAATCACAAACCCAGGTAGAAAGATTTTTTCTTCCTCCTGGTCAGGCAAGAAATACAAGAGAGAAAAATACATGGTGGGGGAAAGCACCTATTTCCATCTTTTTTTTTCTGGAAATCATCATATAAAAAAAATCTAACCTTAGACTAATCATTGCATTTATCAATCCATGACAAGGAAAAAGAACGTGGGCAAAAAAACTCAGGAACTGCCACAACATCTTACAGTTGGTAGTTTCAGAGTGATAAATATAACGCTGGTCTCAGACTGCTAGAAGGATTAGATTTAGCTGTAAAACAAGAAGTGCAGTTAACAGTTGGTGTTGGGTCTGGTGTTAGGATTAAAAAGCTCTGCTAATCACAAGAAATGCAAAAAAGATTAAGGGGTGATGGCTGCCAGGAAGGTTTAAGAGCATGTACATGTTGGAATTCGTCGTGAGATTAAAATTCCTCAAGTTTAAAAAATTAAAGAAAGGACAAGGGTAGATCAGAAAGGCAGCAGCCAGTTTCACTTGTGCTGTCCAGAACCCATTCCTAAAGATTAGAGATTTACAAGTGGAAATGCAAAATGTATGCCATGGCTTACAGTGAAGGATCCTAGGAGGGTTTTAGTAAGGAGGAGCAAGCATTTGTATTCTGGTACCTAGGAATTAACTACAGTACTAAAACCTATTAAAACAGTGGACTTGGGAAGATTTTGCTTACCAAAAACCTGCCTGAACACAGTGGAGTCACAGCTTCTGAAAGGCTCTGTAACAGAAGTCATGATGGCATCTAGTATCTGCATTCTTTCAGTAGGAAGAATAAAGTGACACCTTAATTTCCTGGTTCCCGGCTGCTTTAGATTTACCAACACGATCTATTTATATTGCTACTTATCAAGGACAAGTCAAGCTCCCTCTATAAAATATTCAAATTGCAGTAAGAGAACCCCCCCAACTCCCAGAAGGGCAAAGTAATAATAAAATCAGCTTCCTAAAACCTTGAAATAAACATCTTTTAAAACCCAAGTCTGAATTTTGGCTGGAAAATTTTCTTAACAAGGCATTTTAGCCAGTGCAGGCCACAGCATCACATAACAAGATTCCCTTGCTTGCTTACGACACAGACATCTCCATCAGCAGTGAGTGCACAGTTCATCACTGCCACCCTGGGCCACCACCACCCCAAAGCAAACAGCGTGCTGTGTAACACCTCAAGGAAAATGAAGACCCTTGCAATGCGCATCAGTTCCACCACTAGTCTGATGGAGTCATTGCTTAGCAGCGAGGCCACCCCAAACTTGCCTCTCCCGCACTGTGTTCCAAATTTATCCAAAGATTTAGAGTAAAATGCATGTGCTGCCATATGACTTGATGTATTCACCCTGCTCAGCTATATTTCCTTCTGGGCACCCACGAGTTCAGGTGCTGATTCAAACCGTATTTTTTCACTCATTAATTTACCTTCTGTAAAGCTGAACATTGCTGTTCAAGAGGTACGGGAATGGTTTGGAATAAGACTGTTTCATCATTTTCTCACACTCCTTTCAGTCCAGTACTTCTGGTGCATGTCTGGATTTTCAGAATCCAGATTTCACTTCCCTTCTGTTCCCCTCAAATGAGTATTTTTCCAGATGCCTGTAGCAGAAGCAGAAATCACTGTCTTGCAAGAGTTATAAAATAGTTGTATTAAATAATAGAGATGAAAGTACTGTGTATGATTTCTGCAGAAGTCTTTTCAGAAGAACAGACAAATTTATTCACTGCATTATGGAACAGTTTGAGAAAACAAGATCATACAATGTACAGTGCCTCTATTTAAATTGTTTCATTTCTATTCATGAGTGCACTGATTAGATACACTGAAAATACCATCAGTAAGAAATAAATAATTCTGCCAAATTAATAGTTGTTGATTTCTTTTACCTGAAAAAGTAAGTAGCATCTCATCCACACTAGATAAAGCTGCTATAATTTGGATATGTCGATCTTGTTGGTTCAAGTCTATGGAGCACACCAAGCCAGGTATTCATCTGCATGTTCTTAACATTAAACATCTTTCAAAATGAAACTATTTAGAGAGTTAAGATTGGCTAACACACACTTTGCTTGGAGAGGTTTAGTAGCCAAGTAGGGTTTTGTCTTGTGTTTCTGTTGTCTTCCCCAAATAGTAGGTTGAGACAAACAAATTGCTCCAAATGTAGAGCTCAGTTTAAGAAATGGTATGTTAGGGAATAGAGGTAAATTTGCTGTATCAGACAGAATTGATCTCAAGCTCACCAAATGCTCTTTATTTAATAGCATCTTACTGCCCCAGAAATAAACCAGCCAGAAGCAATCACCACTAACAACATTAGATGATGGAAGCTATTAACCAGCTCCAAACTGAAGGCGCCCTCCTACCTCAGTCCCTGTAACAGATTTTGCTGGAGAAATGGTGGAAAGAGTAGACAGATGTAAACGGAGCAGATGATATTTATCAAGATCATAATAATATTTTGCTTGCTTGAAAAAATAGACTAAAGACATAGCTAATGTGCTTTAGATTTAGACATTGCAGGACGATGAATGCAGTAGCTCCGTGCAGCTTACAAATCTATGAAAAAGCCTTCTAGAAAGCCTTCCAAGTTTTTGAGAAATTCACCTAGTTTGAATTGACAATGAATTCTTCTAAAAATCAAATATAATTGCTTTAACATTTCAAAAAAAAAATATCTAAATGCACAGCTGAATAACTTAGAGCCCCCTGTTTGCAAAGCAGCCAAGTGATACACCTCAGAGAGCTACTGTTAGCTACTGCAGGCAAGATACATCAAGGAAATGCTGAGCTGAGGTGCAATTTGACAGTTATTAGCAAAACAGGAGTAATTTGATGAAGAAAAAAATCTGACAAAATCTCAGTTCACAGCAACAGATTTTAGAAGCCTATTTGCACATAAATTGGAAAAAAACAATTCTTGCATTAGAAACTGATGAAAATGATGAAAACAAAACAATATATCCTAAATCCTAACATATTTGAAATTATTTTCTTTGATTCAAAGCCGATAATCCTGTAACAGGCAGTAACTAAACAGTGGCTTATCAGACTTGCTCTGCATGTTGAAGAGACTGCACAGTTAGATCCTGATCTGGGGCCATTCTAATATCAGAATAACGGGATTTACTGCCACACACACACACCTTTGTTTTTGCCATTTGAAATGGTTACAGCGTGCAGTACATTCGGCTGTGTTTTAAGCATTAGCAGCATAAATATCCCCTCGTGTACTGTATACTTCACCACTTCTTACTTCCCGTAAATCAAGTATAGAACCAATCATCTTTTTATGTTAGACATTAACGGCAACTCCATTATTCAAATCCAGCCTGCGTAGATTTGCCTTTCACGGGGATGTAAAGCAGCTCACGGCTGAGCAAGGCGAGATTCAAATCTGGCCGTGATCTTCCTACAACTCGACTGCCAGCAGAGATGAGGTATTCTGCATCTTTCAATTTATCTGTGCAAAAGGCTTTTTAAAAAACTCCTATAAGCAGTAAAAGAAAAAAATTGGAAAGCCTTTTGCGCTCTTGAAGAACCACATCTTTGTGTCATCGTAAGCATTCAGCAGAAGTGTTTTTGCTCAGTATCTCTGCTTGTGTGCGTTCTCTACCGCATTACAATTAGACACGTAGATTAAGAGATGTCTTTGGTGCCATTGTATCAAACTCTTCTACAAAGAGATTTTATAGATTGCCTTCTTTTCTGCTTACCGCTAAATTTCCACACTCGGTGCGAAACGCAGTAAAAGTGACAGATACCTTCCCCGTGTTTACAGTACCCACCAAGAACTATTTCAAAAACAAATAAAACAACTTGGCTATGATTTAAGCAGCACAAACTGTTCTCCCACGGGGTTTCTTTTTTCTCTCCTCTTCCCCCTCATCTCTCAGTTCACGAGGATAGGGAACATGAAAACTAAATGGATTTACGTTTAAATAATTCATCTTTTCAGGCACATCAAACCAAGTACTAAAGTTCATCCACAGGGCTAGCCGCATTTAGCTGATTCCAGCGGTATTTTGAACAGAGTTCTGGAGAGCTCCTCACAAAAGGTTGTGAGGAAATGCTGAACAGCTGCGTTGCCAGAGTTGTTTTGATACACGTGCTGAAACTCTACCTTGCCTTACCGAAGGCAGCTGACGGGGACGTGATAGCAGCCGTGCCGATCTGCCACTGCATTTCGGAGACTTGCTCCTGCACAAGAAACGCTTTGTGACTGGGGTGAGCTCTGGCACACCCAGAGAAGACTCAGAATTACAAAAGCTGAGCATCGTTTTCCTGCCAAGCAGTAGGAAAATATGTGGCAGCATAAAGCATCTTTAGGAGAGTAACTCCCGCAGGGCAGACATCCGAGCTAGCCGACTTGATCCTAGGAGCCAAGTTGCCTTAAACTAAAGTCCCATGGGGACTCGGAAGTGAAGCGATGGTAGTAACTCGTCTCCTCTTTAAGCACTGGAGGAAAAACAGAGGGTTTTTTTGGTATATTTTTAAACATCCTAAGAAGTAAAGATGATACGTCTACTATTGTAGCAAGTCTAATGATATTCCTCCATAACCTTTGCTACACTTGCACGTTAAGTCATGTTTGTTGTGCCAAATAAACCATACCAAATTATTGCAGCTAAATAAGAGAAAAAAATTAAGTACTTGCTTTCTTTTTCACTCCCCTAAGAGCCAGAATCTAAAAAACTTTCAATTCTCAATATCACCTTCCTTAGCAATACAAGTGGCCTCTCCCCTGCATATAGCTAGAAAAAAAAGTCTGCAAACGGGGCTGTGGAAGTGAGTCTTTCACAGAATTGAAATCTGTTCTTGTGATTTATACCAACAGCTTCTTGTTGTCCGGACTAAATTAGAGAAAGGAGCAAAGAAGTGTAATTACATTTCAGGATATAATGACAGTTGACAACAATTTTAGCCCCACTGTTTCGCCCGTGTAGGAAATGGTTGGTCACAGTGAAGAAATCTGTTTGCCATGTGGAAACCTTTGAGTGGGTTAGTAACCAGCTACTGTACCAGATATGAATTTTTGCAGTCAGGTTTATATCTTCAAATTCACTGAAGTGGAGATTTATTGCAACAAAGACAGAAAACCACTGGAGGGATGTGCTGGAAGTGGAGCGGGACAAAAAGAAAACAAACAGAAAATACAACATTCTTGGATTTGCAGGGGTTTATTTGAAGTGCCTTTTGTGTTTCCAGTCTAAATTATCATGGCTTATAATACTGCTACCTAAATCACACAAAGACAAGATTTGGTAAAGAGTTAAGTTTTGCAGAACATGTTTTGGGCAAGTTTCATTAGAAATAGCTTGAAATACCTTTAAGAAGTATCATATTAAGGACACTTAGTTTGGGGGGTAAATTTTGAGCCCTTCAGCAGAAAGCAACCTCACCGCACGCAGGGACATCAATGGCTCTGAGCCACTGTTTATGCAGTGGAAGGCCTCTTTAAATCAAGCATGTTTAAAAACGTCCTTGTTCTAAGTTGCATGTACCGGGCAGCCCATCACAAATTTATGTCCTCACGCTTTGTAGAGTAATCATGCTCATATACCCACATAAGCTGCCTGTGAGCAACACAGGCACTTCCGCTTGGTTAATCTTCCCCCATAAAAGTTAAGTGCCTCATAGTCCTTGTGTGTGGAAGCCTCTCTAAACCAAAGCGTGCAACTTTTTCTGCCTATAACACATGCATATTAATACATGCATAATAAGAAAACCTGGGTTAATTGATTCTGACCAACCACCATTAAAAAAACAACACACAAAGAATAACCACAAAACAGTCTACGATCAGAAAAAAAATGCTTACAGAATGACTATTGAATTGCAAGTTTTGACCTTTGGGGATGTGGGGAGCAGCATTCATTTCCTTCCTTTGAGAAGCTAATACTTGCTGTAACCTTTTTTAAAAAAGTTACAAATTGAAATTGTTCTTTTTCCTAGCCCAGCTGACAGTGTTGCTGTGGAGAAGCTTGCTTCCAGAGGAAGTGGAATGTAAAAACAAAGTTGCTCTGACCTTAACAATAATCCTGTTTGCATATTACAATACATTTTCCTACCATAACAAGGCAAAGTCCCTTGTGTTCCGGTCAGAAAAAGTCATCTTCCAGTAAAAGCACACTGTGATCAATAACATTTTCTTAATATATTATATTATCTCTCACTGAAACACTTTTTCATTTGGCATTTCAGGCTGACTAGTAGGGGAAATTCATGACAAAACTCAAGATGGCAAATGAGATACTGCAAATTAATTCCATCTTTTCGTTCGTGAACAATTTGACAAGCCTGTGTCGTCTGGCTTCAGCAGAAGCTTTCTCAGCTTTCAAATATACATGAAACAGAAGAATCTGCTCCACTACCATACCAATCTTCACTTGAGCCTGCATAATTTTGTGTTGAAATACACTGTAGATTAAACAGCTAACTTTGAGACCAGAGTTGGTGGGGGCCTACTTTAAATATTAGTTTAGAAAATAGACTCAGAAGCCTGCAATAAAAATTGTGAAATTGTATTTTAAAGTCACAGCCCAGAGCATAGCAGAGTGCAGGAATCCTGCACTTCTGAGCGTGTTTTGCCACCGAGCTGTCTGCAATCTGATCCTGAAAAAGGCTGAGTGATGAAAATGCTAGCTGAAGGATCTCAATTTGGTACCTGCAAAGTTCGAAGACAGCTTTGTCATGATGGGCATTATAGTAAAGTATTTCTCTATCCGTGTGCCTGAAATTGCTTTTGCTTCGCTGAGTAGTAGCTTTGTTCCCCCCTTGGAGTTAATGTCCTTCCCCAGGCTGAAACGATGACCTGGTGGCACAGCCAGGAGCAGAGCCCATGCTTCCCGCCTTCCACGTGGCAGCCCATCATCATTTTAGCAACAGCAGCTGCAGATCCAGCTGCATTAGTGGAAGTCATTGGTGTTCAGCATGGTCCAGAAAGGCACGATCCTGCAAAAAGGGCTTGGGTGCATGCACAGTATCACCAACAGGATGGCTTACATGCACCTGGTCTCTGCAGGATTAGGTGCAGAATCACTGCCTCCATTAATATTTCAGCATAAGAAATAAGGGGCAGGCTGCTGTTGAATATTCATGCTGTAGCAATGCTCTGTGTATGAAGTCTCTAGCATAAACATGCAAAGGCTGTACCCATACCCTGAAGAATTTACCATCCAATGCCCCAATTAAAGAGGTACTTAAGTATGTACCCTGCTTTAAGCTCACAGGGCAGCCTCATCGACTAATTGTATTCCTACAGCAAAGAACATGCTCGATTTCTTTACTTAAATCAAGGCTCATGTTGAAAACAATTTAAAGGAAGTGGGAGAAAACGGATGAAAATTTAATTACATCTGCAAATCCCAACACCTCATTAGGACAGAACCATGTAAAGGGCCAAACACAACATATACCTCACAAGTCATTCATAGAAGATCAACATTTTGTCAAACTGGGGAAGAAATGCAGGCAGGAGAGATGCATAGAATAAATCCAAGAAAAAGCATATACATTTGTGAGATAGAATGGGTAAAAATGAAGTTAGTCTCATTGATAAGTAAGGAACACAGATGACAGTAAAGAAAACTGAGGGGGAAGAATGAAATAATCAAGATTTTGAAGGAGTGAACAAAGTTTGAGGTACTTTTTTTAAAGCAAAATAAATTAGGTAGTAAGCTTTCATGTAAATGAGCACTTATAAAATTATAAAATAGCCTTTCTAGGTGAATCATCTCTTTTATGATTAATAAAATCTGCAATCTGAGGAACACTGTCCTGATAACTTTTTGCCATTCGCAATTATTGCTCATCCCGGCACCAAAAACTCATTATTATTAGAGCTGACAAAAAATATTTAACTGCTTCTATGAAAGGACTTAATATTTAAAAGAATCTCAAGTTTTCAAGCTTTGTTTCTACTTCTGAATCTTGAACGTGAAAAAATGAGGGCATCCTAGCAACCCTTGTGCACGTCTCCTTCAATTTCCAACATGTAATTTGGATAAAAGCATCTTATTTGTATGGCAACACAACACATTACAAAAGTCTATTTCTTTGGATTAAGAGCAACCTACTAAAAGTATAGAGTTAACATATCCCTGTATAACTACAAGCATGTATTTTATACTATAAACATACATATTTTTTTGCCTATTTTATAGCAGTTTGCTCCCAAGGAACCAAAAGCATTTAACAGCTACTGTAGAATTCACAGCACTCTTGTGAATAAGAGTATGTAATCTCCATTTTAATGGCATGGAAGCTGAGGCACAAATATTGCAAAGGTGGCTGTGGAAGAGATAAGAACAGAAACCATACTGAACTCCAAGCTCCGTGAGTAAATCACATCCCGACACGCATCATCTATAGACAGAAGGGAACACCGGCATTTTTGTATCAGCACCTACAGAGATGTTAGTCTTAACATCGCCCACCTCCTACTCCACCTTGCTCGCTGGCACCAACAGGGCAGCAAAATGAGAGCCATGTTAGAAAGAATACTCCAATACAAGTGTTAAATGGACTCAAGCACAAACAAAAATAAAATATTTCCTATGCAGAGGTGCTTGACAGACATGATCTGAGCTCTTTATAAACTCAGATTTTCAACTTCTAATGGTTTAGTGAATAGTTAGAGGTTTGGAATACACAAGATAGGCACTATTCTCAGGGTCAGCCAGTAAAAGGACAGGCAACAGGTCCAAGTTATGGCAAAGGGAAAAATCTTTTTTAGATGTAAATAAGTAAAAGGTCAGTGAGTGCACTCAGCACTGGCTGCACAGGGAGGCTGCTGAGTTTCAATCCTCAGGGTTATTCAGGATTTGCCTGGACACAGCTAGAGGCTGCTGAGTTTCCATCCTCCAAGTTATTCAGGATTTGCCTGGACACAGCCACAGCCCTAGCCCTCAAAAAACAGCTCTATTCTGAAGATGGCCTGTGTTGAGCAGGAGGTCAGCTGAGATGACCTCCTGAGGTCCTTCCTTAACTAGATTATTCTATGAATATCATACCAAATACAAGTGAGGTTACCCCTTGGTTTCTTTGCTTCATTCCAAAGCTCATCACAAATTCATACAAGAAGTATGACCCTGGACTTCCACGAGCAACTTCTACTTCTTTCAGCTTGCTCTCTCCTGGAATGGAACAAACTGCTATCTTTGCTCTAACCCACCAAACGTTACAAAAAAATGAAAAGCAAAACACAATCATTCTGTTCAAGCACCTAAATGCATGTGGTCATTTGAGGTCTTGCTTTGAGTTTACATACCTTTTCTGACCCACGCTCCTTGTAAGAAATACTCAGAAAAGCAATCAGGCTGCTGTGCTGAGACCCACTGTTGTTAAAATAACTGCATCGCAGTAACAGCTCGCTACTTCTTCCTTTCATTTCAAATTCCTCTCCACCCGCACTTTCATGGGAGGTGCTGCATATGGTGAAAGCCAATTTAATTTGAACCAGAAAAAACAGAGGTTAAGTACTTGCCTAGTTAGAACACAAAAATTGCAACAGCATGTGATCATCAAGATATATAGGGTTATGGCCAACATACACAAATACTTTCTATGCTCTTCAGAAGTTAAAATGTGTTTTAAGGGGGGCTGAGCTGAGCTAAGAATGTCCCCAAATGGGTAAGACAGACAAGTATGTGCCTCCTACAGGCAGCTCACTTCTAGAAGTAGACAGAAGTTCATCCTAAAATCCAAGCCTTTTTCGAACAACTTGTCAGTTCGCAGCAGAAGCCTTGATGAGGTAGCCTGGACAAAATTGATCCATCATTTCCAAATACACACAACAGCTATCTGTGATAAATAGCTCCAATAAGGAGAATATTTTTGTTTGCTTGTTTCTTTGTTTCCTCCCTTAACTAGATCACAGACACTGTACCAGAAACACCCAGAGGACCACCATAATCTAACAGAATAATTATACGACATGTTGATATTCAGCCTAAGACTATCCTCAGCATTTTATATTGATTTGAACTACACCATGCTGCAACATATCACGAGCCAGATCTGCTAGACATTCCCCAACATGGAAAGTGAATTAAACTGTCACTCATCACCGTATGAGTTGCTCTAGTATAACTACTTCATCAGTAGGACAACATTTCTCTAAATTAAAAACAAAATGCTAGGTTGCAAGTTAAAGTCTTCATCCTCTTTCCCATACATTTTTTTTCTCTCTCTATTTCTCATACCTATTTTCCATTCAACCATCTTCCCCAACTCAGTAGGTTTAACTCTTTGCTCCACCTGCCTGTTCAATGTTTTTTTTTTTCCCCCCTTTCCTTCTCAGTCAATATAAATAAAGGAACTTGCACATGAGCTCCAGCCACACCATTAGTTATGGTCTGAGCACCAAACTACTGATGCGCTCCTGGTCCTTTCTGTAGACCATTATGAACAAGCTAGGCAGCAAAGCCTGCTGGAGCACATCTCCCTTCCCCAAGGGCCATCTGAACTGTGTGTCAAGGCCAGGGCAGTGTTCCTAAGAATCCATTCCCTGGCTTATCTCCCAACACATACACTCCATTAAAACACTGGAAAAATAACACTTTATTCATTGTGAGGGCTACTAAAAAAAGGTTATTTAGGGGGTGTTTGATTTTACTACCACTGCAATACAATTACAGTTGTTGGTATCTGCAATTTACAGCATTACACATGCATGCAGGGACAAACAAAGAAGGAATATAAAATAAAAGCCTTATTCAAAATTCAGGCTCAACTTCAAGCAACAATTTCATTTTTCTATTATTATATAAACTATTTATGATTTTTGTATTGGCAGCACAGAAAAAGATTAAACACACTTTCTTTACATACTTGTACACATCCAAGCATACACAAAATTTCCTGTTTTACCATGATCATACTAATGATAGGAATTGAAAAACATTTTGAAATTATCAAGGCTACATTGAAATCTGTAAGCTAGATTTGCAAGGAAATACATCCATGAAGACAGTTTCCAATGTGTAGTACAAACCTATTTGTGGGAAGAGGCTGACAGAAAGGTTACGACCAAGATGTTGGGGATGCTGAGGTGTTCAGTAAAGAATCTACTGAGGGAACAGCAAACACTAGAATTGCACAACAGTGAGAAAAATTAAACCGATCCAAATTAAGAGAAGAAAGGACTTAGTGGTTTTGGCAGATAATACATTGAACCTGAGCCAGAAATACTCCCGTGCAACAAACAGCAAATGCCTCCATCCTGGGCTGCGTTAGCAAGAGTGCAACCAGCTGGTCCACAGAGGTGATTCTGCTTTCTGACACCTATTTGCGAAGTCTGCAAGATTGTAATTGCGTTATAAAGAATGTTTCATTTGTAACACAAAGATGCAAGTGTATTTTATAACTTAAAACTCAAAATGATCACTACACTTGAATAAGTGCCTTACAGCTTTTTGCAGCTTTATGATATAGACTTGCAAGTCTTCAGAGACAAACTTTGCTCCCTCTAGGAGATGTACAACCCAATTCAAATACCTTTTATCAGGTTTACAGCACTAGCATTCATCCTACTACATTATTTTTCCAAGTGTAACACAGATGGTCAGTTGCAAATGTTCTGACAGTGATTTGCAGCAGTCACTGGAAGGGAAAGCATAACCCAAACTACATTTGTAGTAAGTGGACAAGAGCATGAAAGAGAAAAAAAAACAAAAACCAGATAACTGCACACTTACCCTATGATATCCAGAATCTGTATTAAAATCAGCCTCAGGTGTAACAGTCAGTAAACAGGACAGCAAACCCTTGCATTTAGCAGGAGGTTTCTGAGAAGCCAGATTACCTAGAAAGAGTAGAGAAGAATTATTTTAATACACAAAGATGAAGTCACCTATGCTTAATAAGAATAGTCTTTAAACGAGCCACAGCACAAGAAAAAAAATAGCTGCATAATGGGAGATGATACATGCCACCACGATCGGCACGAAGAATTTAATCCTCTGAAGGTGACAGAACTCTGTTACCAAGCATGGGGAGTTGGACGCTGGTAGATTCTTAGGGTTTAGCAAAGAGCATCTAATACCCGAGATAACACGGTGTTAACCCTCTGATCAAGGATGTGGAGGAGACCAGAAAGAGCATGATATTTTGCTTAATTAGTTGCTATCAAAGAGAGGACAAGTTCAAGCACTTGCAAGAATGAGGAAAGGCAAGATTATTTAAAAGTTTAATAGTGTTCTAGAGTCTTTGGTAACACAGGGTTTGCCCAGGAAATAAAAATAATCCCTAGAGATAAATTTAAAGAAATATCTCATTTTAGTGCCCAGAGTAAAATGACTATTCATTAAAGTAAAGCAGTTTTATACCTATATTCTCCATCTCAGATTTAATATATAAGGGAGTAATCTCCATGACAGGAAGTGGAATGTAATCCTGCAAGAATGAACTGCTGTTATTATCTGCAAATCAATACAATATTTTTTTTAAGTGGATATAACAGTACCTATTGATTTCACATTTTTAGCACTGGAGGCTCTACAAAGAAGATTCTTACAGTGACAAGAGAAATGCAGATGAGTAAATGAGTTGATATAAATTAATTTTTAAGTTCACAGTGCACTCCCCTTGAACAAAGCAATCGGATTGCTCTCCCATTACCTCAGCTTAAGCCTCTTTCATTTTATGTAAATTTCATTTTATGTAAACTTAATGTTTCGTGTAATTATAATATTTTGAGTTAGTAGAGCAATCCTACCTGCAAGCTACAGAAAGCTTACCACTCAAAACCTCTTGGAAGAGGTCTCCCTGTCCTGCTACCATATTATTACAGAATATCTGTACGACTCTTGTTACATTTAAATAGCCTGACCAAGTTTAAAAGAAAAGTCTGGAGAAGAGGAGACTCAGGGGTGACCTTATTGCTCTCTACAGGTACCTCAAGGGAGGCTGTAGCGAGGTGGCGGTTGGTCTATTCTCCCATGTGCCTGGTGACAGGACGAGGGGGAATGGGCTAAAGTTGCGCCAGGGGAGGTTTAGGTTGGATATTAGGAAGAACTTCTTTACTGAAAGGGTTGTTAGTCACTGGAATAGGCTGCCCAGGGAAGTGGTTGAGTCACCATCCCTGGAGGTCTTTAAAAGACGTTTAGATGTAGAGCTTAGGGATATGGTTTAGTGGAGGACTTGTTAGCATTAGGTCAGAGGTTGGACTCGGTGATCTTGGAGGTCTCTTCCAACCTAGATGATTCTGTGATGGTCCAAAAGGTGAGGATGGTAAATTAACAGGAAACAGAAGCATGTGGAAGAACCATATAATGGATCGAAGGCCACTCAGTGGGTCTGTCAAGCCATGAGCTCCATTGGGCCGTGATGTATTACTTTAGGAGAGTTTAACACAACCGATAGACTCCAACATAATTCTGTAAATGAAGCATACAGCAACTTTGGCTTGATGAGCTGATCAAATCACATTGCAATGACCTGTAATGAGAGCTGACTGCAGTGCAAGAAGTACAAAGGGGAAATGGGGAAAAAAGAAAAAAGAAATCATACCATTATGAAGAATTTAAAGTGATGCAAGTAGGGCCAGCTGACAACCCAAAAGACATCTCAGAGCAAACAGACAAACCATTTACAGTTTTTAGTTCTCGTTTTGTGCAGGAAAGCAAAAAAAAACACACAGATCCTTCTGCAAGTACTAGCCAGCTGCAGGTTAGTTTCTTGAAAAGCAAGACAATAAAGTAACAAGCACATGAAAGGCCGGGGAACAGTGCAGATAGAGAAGTGTCTAGTCTGCATTATCCCCCTCCGTTCCAGTCTTCTGTCATGCAGTGCTACACTCTCCTCGTTAGCCTGCTTTGTTTACAGGGTTAGACTCATTTTGGAGTTAAGGCTTCTCAAAGAGCTGGTCTATTCATTTCTATAATGCTTCTCAGATGCATTGCCGAGACATTTCAACTGAGTATTTCTGACTTTTGCGACATGCCTAAAGAATTTATCATGAACCGCCTGAAAAGGCTCGAGCATAAATAGAAGCTTTTTTTTTTTTGGCTGGGTTTGTTTTTCTGTTTTTCATAGAGTGCTGTTTTCAAAGCGAAGTTTACGGAAAGGACAGAAAAAAAACCTCAAGGGAGTCATTTCTCCTTTGCATAGTGAATCATCGTATCACAGTTACCCCATCATCTCCAAGGGCAACACCAGGCCAAGGCAGCACTGGAAGCTCTCCTTCGGGAAACATCCACTTCTCAAACCCATCTCGGGATTCTCATTCAAGAGCAGCACAGACCTTGCAGAACCAAGGAAGAGCCTTGCACAGCAATAAAAAACATGAAATGGGTTTCTGATAGGGAAGAGGACTAACCTAATAGACCAGTAGCAGTTTTACATGAAGGAAACTTTTCTTTCTCCACCTCAAAAATGAAAGACGTGAAGAACATCTACATAGTGTTACTGCAGGCTCTAGATACAGTGCCATAGGGAAAAGCAAAGCACACCTCACAGCTGGATAAGGGATATTTTAAGAAAGGAAGATCAGAAGGAAAAAAGGAACAAGAAAAGCAATAATCCTTCACCGTGAAAATGGTACGCAAGACGGGATGAAGTTCAGAATGTTTCCTTCCTCACGGCCACACAGTTCCAAAGAAGAGTCAAAACTGGGACAACATAAAGACAAAATTAACGTTCTTCACAGTTTAACATACTGCAATTTAGATTTACAAGGCTTTGGGTGGCTTCTTTCCCCTTCTTTGGAACAGCTTGGCTGTTGTAGGAAAGGATTTTGATATTATTGAAACTTAACTGCAGTTCACGTTGAGGGGGAGGCAGGAGAGTGTCTGGCAGACAAATCAGAACCACTAGAATAAAATACTGAAACTGAAAGATGCAGAAATAAAGGAAGAAGCTTTAAGCATCTAAACCCAAGAGTTGCCCTCTCTCATCATAGTTTACTGTCTTTGAAGGTAGAGACTCGCTTCCCTATATCAATACTTTATGAAGCTGAAGGTATCTTACAGAGGCCAGTCTCTCCTTTAGGAACCTAACAGCCTCAAAACAGATAAGTCATATATCCTGTACCGTACCTAAGCTTCTAAATTAAAAAGACCTGAAGCAATATACTGGAAACCAGACATCAGCTTTACACATTCCATCATCGTAGTAACTTTCATGAAGTTAGCAACTCTTTGCTTGGGGTAGAGCTTTCAGGAGGCTACATCCAGATAAAACGCAATCTAAGAAGTTGGTGTGAACTCACCCACCTCATGAACCCAAGCTTCCTCATGAAGAAACGCAATAAGCAGAGATGCCAGGGTAGTTAAGAGCAGGTCTGGATCTTTTGCAGAAGGGAAGTGTAACACTGGGATTCCCCTAAACATCATGATGCTCTTCTGGGATGGGTAAAATACAATGATTCTGCCCCAGCAAATGATGAGCTAGAGTGTCAGCACACAGATAATGGAAAGCTTACCTTGCTTCCTCTCTAAGAGGTGTATTAGAAAAGAAGTCTCCGTATGCCAAGGAAAGGTAAGGGAGAGAATTATTTCATGTGATGTCAAGTCAAAAAAAAAATTAATGCAGCAAAACCATCTTTCAGAGCCCCAAGGGCAGTAACTCAGACCAGCTCATCTACCAAGAACTGCACAAGGTGCGAGAAGTGCATACAGACTTAAAACAGCATCCTCGTGATCTAAAGCAACTGAGGAACAAGGAGCAACATTCTGCAACTCAGTACTGTAACAAGAGCGTTGGAAAAAAAAAATCAATGCTTTCCTGGGCCAAACAGGACCAGCCATCAGGAGATCTGCCTTACTTTGTGCAGCATCCACAGAACTAGAAAACAAGAAGGAAAGTCACGAGGAAAGCAGAAGAGTATTAGCAACCACTTGCCTACTGCGATACGACTGCACTTGCCAGGAGGAAGTTGAACAGCTTCCAAAATGCAGGGAAAAGCAGAGTGGAAGGCTGTATCTTTAGAACAAAGCCAAAGGTGTTGAGCAACGATGGGCTAAATTAAGGGTTCAAGGAAGTTTTCCTTCCTGAAGCAGTGGGCTTCTTTGGGAAGGAAGACAAAGAATAAATAAAATAGGTTGAAGATGGTCTCTGGGTAGGGAGTGGCTTATGTTTGCTGTTCTACATCATGCAGAGTCCCGGAAAGCAGGGAGCAGCCCAGGAATCCCTCGGGGCCTGTTTCAGAGCTCCCCGATGCAGAGTTCATGCTGCAGCCTGCGGCAGGCACCCGAGGCACTGATCTCAGCAGTGCCATGCACTGTGCAGCACCCAGCTGTGACAGTCAGGAGAGTATTTGGAGAGGAAGGATAAAACCAAGGACACAGAGACAGCTATTTTAGGTTAATTAATCAGAAAAGGTTTTATGCAGAAGCCTTCTACAGAAGCCTGCCTGTGCAGACAAGCTACAGATCACCTGTGAAGCAGCAAGTGCTTTAGAAATGCCCTTTACAAGCTGTGATGTATGGCAAACACCTGCCCCTATACCACACAGCACAGCTTTGGGCAGGGGCAACATAAGGGAAAAAACACTTGAGGGAGGCACAGTTGGAACAAGTGATTTTTTGCAAATAAGGAAAAGGAAAGCAAATGGGGGGGGAGAGAATCCCATATAAACACTTAATAGGAAGCCTAAGTAGTTTCATAAGCAATAAAAGAAGGGTTTTTATAAGCAGTATATCTGGCAAAACAAAAAAAAAAAAGTTGCCTTTCTCAGCCATAGTACAACAACTGGGAATTACAACAGGCATGGAGGGAGGGACAGGCTGGCATACCCCAAGCTCTCAGTGCTGCACGGGCTGGGGACTACCAGCTGCGCAGTCCCAGCATCTGGATTGTATTCAGCTCTTCCAGCTGTACCAAGGAAAATCTCCCTGTGACCTGCTATGGCTTCTTCTGTTGCCACAAACCACGAAAGTGGTCTAGAAAGGGAACAGCTACGGATCCCACGACAAGCTACATAGGCTCTGAAGTTATGCACAGCCACAGCCAAGTGTTACAGGCTGGGACAGACAGAAAGTAATAATACAGGGCTAAAACCCAAGGATGCCAAGTCTTCAGACCTCTACTTGACTTCATCAGCTCTGTTGACAGCTCTGTGCAGTGTTGCCCACAGAAAGGTATTTTGTATGTTGACCCTGATCTATTATTTATGGCAGAATTATTATTTATTGCTGAATTTACTGATCTTTTCCCTACCAGACAACTACTAATCTGCAGGCTAAAACGCTGCCATGTCTGGAGACCCCAGAAGATCTGCAAGCTGAGAGGATCCTGAAACGCTCAGGAAAAGCACAGGAGAACTGCCTGTTCTCATCATGGTCTGAAAGAATTAATGCAGTGCCACTGAGATTGAGTTGTCACCTGAGAAAGGTGACCAGAGGGGAGGATGTCTTACTGTGAGTTATTCATATAAATATTTTGTAGTGGCACCAAATGAGAGCAGATTTACTGTCTAGCAGCTCTGGGTTTGAAATGATAATTGCCGAATTCCTAAGGTATTCGTGGTATGTTTTACTTTTAGTTCCTCACAGTCACGCTCATCTCTCTGAAAGCAGGCCAGCAACTATTAACATCTCTTCATCAAAGACTTAGACAGACTGACAGCAACCCCGAGGTTATTCAGTGTAATACTTTTGAAAAAGTCTCCAAAAACTAGAACACTGACCCATGCTTCAGCAAAGAGTTAAGCTGGCTAAATGGAAGAACACAGTTTGAGCTTGGTACCCCTCTGTTCCATTACAGAGAGGAATTAACTCCTCCTATGACATTGCGTAGCTTTTGAGAAAACATTCGTCCTTTAGGACTGTTCAGTTTGCATGCCTGCATGGATAATCACTTCTTTAAAAGGAAGTATACATCAATAACATTCATGGGGAGCTTTATAAGAGCTTGGCAAACGTTTCTGACAAAACAAAACTCAAACAGAAGGATTACTCATAAAATGCTACATCAACAACTCTTTTGACAGGCATCTGGATTATGCTGCTCTTTCAAAGGGAAAAACAAAGATGTCACTTCGAAGTTTAAATGGAAACAGTGAAATATGCTATTAAAAATATCAGATCATAAACAAAGCTATTTTTGCACTCAAATGCAATGAGCAATTATGGCAAAATTTGCCAAGATACTTTACAGGCACTCACTCTTCTTTTTTTTTTTTTTTTTTTTTTTCAAAACTACTTGGAAATACTGCAAGATACACAGATATCAGAGCTTAGTAACTTGCACAGATTTATACACCTGGAAGGTCAGACACCCAGCATCAATAGCCTGTCATGTCTCATCTTTTTCTTCCAATGACTTTTAGTTGATGCTTAAAAATCCTGTCCTCTAAGAATGTATTTCACTACCCTGAACCATGTCAAACACATTATGTCATCATCTAGACAACATTCATTTATGTGGTATTCTGTAGTAAGACTCAACCGGATAAGTGTGATGATACAAATAGGACTTTCTTACGCATTCTAAGTTTAATTTTTATTCCCCAGGAAAAGCTCAAGGAAAGCTACTGAGATGTGTGGAGTTCAAAAGAGATGTGCATATTATTCACATGTAAAAAAGATTGCTGAAAAGGCTGCTTATTCAAACGAATGCAGAGTTCTAATGTGTCTGCAACGTGCAGTTCAAAATTGTTCACCTGAATAGTGAGGTTTCTTTGAAGACAAATACATACAGTCTGGTAAAAGGGGAAGATTTCCTTAAAGCGGAGTCAGCTTCTTCACAATTCATTGAAGTCCACTGGCTTTGCTGGAGATTTGATGAAGGTAATAGGAAAGAACATGTGTTGAAAGATCTTTTATTTCCTTATTGAAGCAAAGACTAGCAAAGATACCTTTTTCTGAAAGGGTTTTAAGGCATTGGAATTAAAAGGCTGGAAATTTTAGGACAGGTTGACTAACATATCTTCTCAATTCCAGTGCTTCACTTCAAAGGACTGAAGCATTTTAGGTTAAAAAGGCCTCAACTCCTTTGACATAATGAACCAACTTTCCGTGGTTCAAGATCTCCTGCAGATATTTGTCCAAAAAATATCAATAGAAAGAGTAGAAACAAAACAAACCTGTTGTTTTGCCACGTGCAGATGTTTTTTTTTTTTTTCAGGAATCTGGTAGCACAACCAATGGCAGGCGATGTGAAGACAGATGCATTGTGTTTTTTGTAGTGCAGGAGGAATGCTGTCACACAGGAGGGGTCCTGAGGACCAGGACAGGAATAGACAGGGACAGCAGCCAGGACAGTTGCTCTTACAAGGAAATAACAGGATTTTCTGTGGCTTATATGAAACCTCACACAATGCGAAGACAGACTGAGCAGACAACAGGAACCGCACTTGGTTCACGATGTACCAGTGACAGCAGGAAGGAAGAAAAAACCAAAAAGCTCATTCTGTTGGGTCTAATACTGCAAGAAGGGAAGGGAGCTCACAGTATCAGTTGCTCAGGAAGAACAGCCTGTACTCAAAAGGGCAAAAGCAACAGTTTCGCTTACAATCTGAATCAACATGACTATACCCCAAGAGAATGCAATAGCCTCATGTGATATTTAAGAGCAAAGTAGTCTGGAAAGGGAAAAATATAGCCAGGGTGGTAACGCTGCTATAGTGTGGTATGGCTGGCAACATCCTTGTATCCCCAAAAGGTTTTTAAAGCTATGAGTGTCTAAAAAGAGCTGAGAGGATGACAGAGCAATGTCACCTGATTCCTTAAGTACAACCTCCATTTTCTGGCTCACTTTGGGAACGCGTTGACCACAGAACAGAGGAGCCCTACCTTCTTTGCAGGACCAACCCTATTTGCAGGCTAGATAATCTTAGCAGCCCTCTTTTGAGCTTAGTCTGATCCTCTTGCAAATAAGGCACAGGACTCAATTTCTTGCCTTGTTCAGGAAGAAAAATTGTAAGAGTCCTGTCACAATTACCAAATTTCTAGAGATGCCTTGGGGGAGTTGGTGAAAGGTTTTAGTAATTAATTATTCCTGCTGTCAAAATCTGTTTTTTTTTTTTTTTCTTATTATGAATTTTCTTGGCTTTCATCTCTGGACAATGAATCTTGTTATATTTTTGTTCAACAGACTGAAGAATCTTCTGTTCTTAAAGTTTCCCATGTAAAAAAAGTTAATCAGTTCTTTCTTTCACTTGGATTAGGGTAATGAGTGCCAGTAAGAAACCCCAATGGCTTAAAAGCGTGCCCTTCCACCCATAAGCCATCACCACTCTTCTACCATCAAGCTCCTTGAGATGCAGACAACTCAACACAATACTCTGGGAGCATCTGCACTAGGGTCAGACCCAGTTTTAGTGCGGCCTCCCTGAAGTTCTCCCATGGATGTACACAAATTACTGAAAAAGGCAACCCAAGAGTTTTGTCCTACAAGCTCACGTTCCTCTGCTGTCAACTCAGGAGGGGAGCAATAGCCCTCTCCTCCTCTCCACTGACTTCAGAGGGAGTTTAGGACAACCAGGTTAGAGTAAGACACCAACTTTAAAAGGCTAAAGTTGGGAAAGCTCAATTTTGTCGCTCACATACGCCACATCAAATTATTCTGTGCTACCTTCTTAATCAAAGTGGTGTTATCAAGCCAAATGCCTTGTAGAAGCAAATCTTATCATCTAAACTTGCAAACACGTTAAAAACACGTAATAGACATCAGGTTAGCTTGACAGGATCTATTTTCTATAAGATCATGTTGATTGGCACTAATTATATTTTTCTTGCTCAATCCTTTGCCAGTGGTCCCATTTATTATACCCCAAATCAATATTAGGATGACAAGACTCAAAATCTTGCACCTTTAAGGCACAGATCTTGGCCACTTTTCCAAAGCAATGAACCAGTTTCCAAAGCTGACTGCCAGCAGCACACTGGCATGATGGAGCTCTTAATCTCCTCTCTTCACCTCCCAGTTACAACACTAAAAAAAGATCTGTAGCTTAATTTGTCATCCCCAAAGAAACAGCAGAATAAACAGATCGGTTACAAAAGATCCCCTTTAGTGAAAGGGAAAAAAGTAAGTGAAGACAGAAAAGGAAGTGTGGGAGGTGAGCAGGTTACTGTCAATCAAACTTTTGATTCCATGAGAATAATTAGAAAAAAAAAGTAATTCCTTCACAGCAAGAATTTGTTCTCCTGATGTTAATTGTTGATTTTAGCATGTGTGACTATCACAGAATTCATTCAGTTCAGCGAGACAATCGTGCTGTTCAAATTGAGCTGCTGGATTTAATTTAAGAATTAAGTTACATAAAAACATGGGTTTTAGGCTCTTTACATATGGCGCTGAGAAACTTTCATCAGTGGGTAGCCTAAGAGCTAACCTTCTGTGAGAAGAGTCACAAGCACTCTGCAACAGCCCCAGCACCAGCACGCAAGGTGAACATAGGGAAAGAATTTCCCTGGAAGATTTGTATTTTCCTGGCAATCACAACTTCAGTTATGTGTGGGGACACCACAGCAGTGCTAGCTCCAGCTCTCCCCAGCTCGCAAGCTGTATCGGTAAGCTTGGTGGACAGCATTCCACAACTACTTTGAATGAGGCATGAGAACAGGTCATTTCGTGTCACTAAGTTACTGCTTACATGTCACTTAGTTTGGTGTTTTGACCAAACGTGAAGAGAATTGAATATTCCACACGAAGAACTGCAGTGCTTCCCTTGACATGCTTGCTTACGGCTCTGACTAAAACACACCCGAATTCAGCAGCTACATAGGTAGCAGAGATCTTGCTTTTGTTTCACAAACCAGCACCAGCACAATCAGGAAGGTATTAATTTAAAAGCCCTCAGATAGCACCCGTGGAGAAGACTACTGTTATTTGCCTTACAACCCCAGGCAGTGTCCTGCATCCTGTCATCAAATGCTCTGAATAAGCTCATCGCACGCCTGCTTTCTTTTCACTTAGGCAGTACGTACAATGAACACACTCCAGCTCTGGGAATGCTGCCATTTACTTCCATGGCTTTATCCTCATACCTTGAGGGTGATGTCAAGATTAGTACAAAAGCCTCCTCCTCCACAGCTCCAGCTCTCTGGCGATACACTTTCCAGGGAACAAGCTCCATATTCCATCAGCATCTTCATCTGAATTCTCCTTACCCAGTATGAAGGAGGTTTTATGGTCCTTGTTCGTCCTATGCACAATTCAGAGACTGCCTTCATACAGCCAGCCCAGACAACTCTTTGGTCCTAGACCGCATCCATTTCCCTTAGGAGCTATGCAACCTCTATGCCATGCTACGGGCACATGATGTTGAAGAAAAAAGGCCTATCAAAATTATTTCATTGTGTAGCGTGGCACCTGCAATGGCACAGATTCAGCGAGGTGCAAGGCCAGCGTAAGCTCTGAAATTTTATAATGAGCCAAGACAAGTCAACTGAAGGTGTCCATGCTACAAAGGCTTTCCAATGTGCTCGTCTCTGATCATCCACCAAAAGGAAAATAGAGTTACAAGTAAAAGTGTTCACCCATTTCACCACATCCTCCTCCCTTACACCAAATCCTACCAGGTGCAACAGCATATTAGTTACAACCTTGTTACTACATTACCTCAATTTAGGCAGGAGGTGATGCCCACAGGTTGCTCGTTTCAAGTATCTGGTGCATGGAGGTCACAGTCCAGCACAGCGCCCTCGCTGAGGTGCTGCTGCTGTGAGCACACATTCTGGACACTTCATTTACTAGGTAGCTGACTGTCTTTAGTAAAAATCACCTCGCCGTAAAAAAAAAAAAAAAAAAAAAAAAAAAAAAAAAAAAAACACCCCCCCTCACCTGCAGAGAAAAGATATCTGTCCCCAATTCCAGAACTGTGGCCGAAAGAAAAGGCAGTCCTAATCAAAACGTTGGGGACAGTGCAGGATCCCAAGCTACAGCTCAGTCTGTACGGATCTCTGTTCAGCGCTGAACACGACTTGTCTCTTTCTTTGGATTCTTTCTCCCAAACTACAATAGACAGCCCCAGAATTAATCTTTATGATTGCAAGGGTAACTTCTCACTATGAGGACAGTGTGGCCATGGGTTATTAATGAGGGTCCTGATCAAGTGCACGTTCAGTCCAAATCATTTGCTAAAAAGTTATCCTCCTATAGGCTATATAAATACATAATACATCTACATTAACCTGTGTGACACTGAAGCAGCCTTTCCAGCAATCTGGCCTACTTTATCTCCAAAGTAGACTCTTATACCTCATTTGAGTGAGTGAGCACACATTTTAAATAATGATGAGAGACTCCAATTTTCACATTTTCATGGATGCAGTGTCAAATTTATTTGTAATAGGATCATCTATTATCTGTCAGTACTGAGCAAACTAGGTGAGAAAATAATGGTTAGTAGTACATTAAGGAGTCTACCTGGAATCCTGATCAAAATTAACACATGGTAAATGGAGTTGTTGAAAAGAAAAATATTACTTGCCAATTGCTTACTTAATGAAGCCTGCTACTTCAGGTTTAAAAAAGCCTTCCTCCAACCATTCTATTTTAAACATGGAATATTTAACCCACTGAAGCACACTTACTACAGTAGATCTGTTTATGGAAAAATTTCCACCAGCGCCAGACAGCAAGAAGAAGAAATGGTGTTACAAACTCATGAGATCACAGAAGTTGGGAGCTTCCCTCATTTGGCCCTGACTTTACAGCTTCCATGTGGATACATAACACTACCTCTTGTCCAGATGTTCCACAAGTTCCAGGAAGAGCAGAAAGGCTGGTTCATCTTCATGTCCATTTTCTCGTCTCCAAGCTATAAATGGATGTGAACAATACCCAGACGGACTTATTGCCCTAAGATTTTCCATCCTTCTAAAGGAAAGTCTCTCCTCCTTAAACAGGAAAAAAAAGATACCCATGTACTTGCATGTACCACTATAGCATCAATCTCTTCTGAAACGAAATTCAGTAAACTCCCATTGGTAAAGTGTCACCTCCACATAACTCACTTGGTCTCTTACACCTTCCAGATGTGCTGGAATAGCTGCTGCATGCTAACATGGTCTAAGGAATCGATTTGCTTCACCAGATCCACCCAAAACCTTGTGCTGGCCAAAGGAGGCGGGGAAAGAGGTGGGGAATCAGCCACTAGAAAGAGGTGGGGAATCAGCCCAGTAGAAGATGGGGCTTAGGCTAAAGTTGTAAATTCTACCAGTGGAAGTGTCCAAATACAAGCACATGATCTTTGGTTTGCTCACAACATATTCAAGTGCAGAAAAAAGTAACCAAAAAGAACTAGAAAACAAATGGAAGCTTCATGCTTTAAGAAATGATATGAAATGTAAAGAGAATTTTGTTTGCCAATACTGGACACATTACAATGACTCATTTATGGAAGAAATGCATTTAGTGGATACAACTGAAATAATTCTAGATGTCCACTGAAATGGAAATACTCTTACAGGAGTAAAATATTTCTTCCTCCTTCCTTAAGAAATAAGCCAGTGAAAGCATTTTGCCTGTAAGCAAGCATAATCAAATTCATACTAAGCTGTATTAAAATAAATATTTCTCAGTTTTGTAAGATTAAAGTACAATAATTTCAGACATAATTTAAAAAGTCATAATATTAAAACCTAGATTTAATATAAGGGTTTAGACAACGTTAAGTGATATCAGTGAATTCTTTTCAAAATATGAGTAAAAGGATAACACCCTGAAATTTTAAAAAAATGTATCTCTCAATGTCTTCTAGCCATCTGAGGTCAATTCCACCACACTTGCACATTTAAACATCATAAAGTTTAAGTATATACCTACATATATACTTTCATAACTGCTGAAGTGCTGTTAGTTCTATCTGTTCCTTCTGTATCCTTTCCCATGAAGTCATAGTTTTCAGTATTGGCTGCACAAAATTACTTTTTTTGATTGTTTGTTTCAACATAGCCAGCAGTTGTTCAGAGATTATTTTCTGTACTGGGACCAATTCACTGAAAATAAGACCAAGAAAAGTTAATTTCTCAGTCACAGGCTAGAAACAGACAACCAAGTGGGATAGAAAGATATTACAGCCTGACTTTATAGCCTTGAAGGCATGGGAACATATAATAACCGGTTTAGGTCCCTAGAAGTACATACAAGCATTTTTGGAAAAGCCTCATTACAGCACCTAAGCGCATGGACACTACCCGTTTATGTAATTCTTCTTGAAATCAATAAAACTGAAAAACTCTTAAAACCTAAAAGATGCACGGTATAGTGCAGATTGTGACCAAAGGAAGACAGAGCTTTAGCAAGTTTTACGAGCTTACATCCATGGTGTTGATATGATTTAAAGGCCACTTCTGTGTGGGTTCTTCTCTACCTGACCTGAACGCTTTCAAGACTGTTGCGTGCTCATATGTGCCAGAACTGCGCTGGTCAAGAGTAGCTGGGTTGCAATCTGGCTCTGCAATCCAGAAACTAAATAAAGCAGCACCCAAATCCTGAGAGGGATCCAACTCACTCCAACATGCATAAAGCAGAGACATCAGAAGAGAGATAGTCCAACCTGTATAAAGCATTGAAGACTCCATCAGAAGAGGCAGACTAAGACACTGCTTGTTGGTGGGACACACACGAGAAGGAGAGCATCACAATTCTCATCCCTCTCATACTCCAGACCCTGGTCTTGTGCCACAGCCATCACGTTGTGCTGCCCCAAGCCGATAGTGCTGCCTCCCTTTGTATCTCCTGTAAACCTAATTAAAACTAATTAAAACTAATTGTAACTACACTGGCCACAGGTACCCAGAAAAATATCCAAAGTATGGCTTGTTGTCATTTAAAAGTAATCTATTTTAAACACTGTAGCTCTTAAAAATTGCTTATTACTTAGTCTTATACATATACTACACTTTAACAGTCTTAAAGCCTAGCAGTATGTAGAGATAGGAGTATGTTATTGATTAACAAGAGTTGTATCGATTTAAAGTATTCAGTTGCAAGCCATTTGAATTATTACTAACTGAAGAATATAATGGGCATAAATTAAATGCAATACAGAGCAAAAATAAATCAGCTACTTAAATGAATATTCGTTGTTTAAAATCCTAAATAATTTAAATCCTAAGACTTCAGTCACTTTGATTTAGAGCATTTCACCTTGACATACTCTCAGAGCAGGAACAGAAACATGTAGTAAGTCACATCTAAAATAACCAGGTATATCAGGACAGAGTGAGATTGGAGCTATGCTAGAAAGGAGGAACGCTTCGAGAAATGAGCAAGGCAAAGAAGGAGGCGTTGGACAGGATGTCGATGAGAAGCAGCTTCATGTACATGTTCCTGTTCATGTACAGGAACCCATTAATCAGCAGAGCAAGGGCCAGAAGGGAAGAGAAGCTTCTGGATGAGCTGGCACTGGAGCACAAGTGGCCTGTGTCAAATCTCCGGGGTTAATCACCATCCCAGTGACATGCCCAAGGAACAAAACGTGCTTTTGCTCAGCACACATGACGGCTGACAGGTGAGAGGAGGTATGCAGCTCTATTTTGAAGGTTTACATGAACACTTAATGGGCCGGAAAACAAAAACCATTCACGGAGTTCTGAATTATTCAGTAATTTCTCTAATTATAAAGTGACTTGGAGCACCGCTATTGTTCCAGGCAGTCCTTTCCTATCAGGGCCCATTGTTTAAGGCGGCGCATTCGAGCACTGCGAGCTCCCGCACACCAAGGCAAGGTTCTCCCAAGTGTCACTTCTCCCCAACCATTTTTCCTCCAGCAGGTAATACGCACATTATCTACGCTGACCTCTCCTTAATTTATAATACCTCCATGTCATAAACCAATTATCAGTATTTGACACGAGCAGCACTTGCTAGTTTGAAAAGCAATTAAAATTTAGGAGCTGTCTCTCGTAACAAAAAAAGCATTCACAGAAGTAGCGCTACAGAAGAGCTGCGACATGCAAGCCATCATTCTAATTCTGCCTCTATCAATCAAGCTGGGTCTCGCTGAATAGCGAAACTCAGGCAAGCAAACAGCAATGTTTATGAGGTGCAGCTGGTGGTACTTACGTTAACAGCAAAAGCAGCATCAGTTAAATTAACATTCTTCATTCTTTCATTGCTCATTATGGTTTGACAGACATACCCGCAGTCCACATAAATGACTTAGAGCAAGAGAGCTGTCTAGCATCCTGCCATGAAACAAGACCACCTAATGGGAGCAGCCACTGTAATTAAAACTCTGGAAACCAAGATTTATACTAGTTTGAGGATGCAGTGGTGGGTATTATGACCTACTTTAAGTTTATTAAAGGAATCGTGAAAGCCTGTACCATTACTCTAGTGAAAAAAAAAAGGTGTCCACAGTTTGTGATATTTGTCCAATAAAAAGGACTCAGTGCTGTTTTAATCTAGGAAGCATTTGTGTTGTTTCAGGTCTGGAGATGCAGGGGAAGAGCAAAGAAAAAGATATTACTTAAGTATTAACTAATCAGCTTCCCCCGGAGGACGCTTTTCTTAAATCTTACTCGTTCAAGTTCACAAGACTTTCTTTGATGGGGAAAAGCAGCAACTGGTTCTACTTAAAAATTTACAGCCACATTTAATCTCTTGGATCAAGAAAAGTTAATTTCATCAATTCAAGGCAGTATTTCATGGAACTAGAAGTGTCAGAGATGAATAGACTACCAAAAATGGGGTGAAAACCCACACGAGTTTTAAAGTACGTCTAAAGCCCCTGAATTAGACCTGACAAAGTAATAGAATGCATTAAGGCTGCGATTCGAGCGCATTAAGGAGGCATTAACATCAGAAAAAATATGTTTAAAAAGAATAAATAAATCACACGGGCCTGCAGTTATACTACACCTTTAAAACGCTGCGCAAAGGAGCCTTAATCCTCCTGGTTATTAGGCACAGATTGGATCACGAACAAGGATTCAGCATTCACAGGAGTGGCTGCTGCATGCAGGAACCTCGCGGTGCTGTGGTTCACTGGGTGGAAGCAAGTGCCCCTACTCCCCAGTGGGGCTGCGGCACCGTGAGGCATGCCAGGAGCGGGCTCACCGGAGATCGGATGCTGGGCAGGCAAGCGTCCAGCATAAGCCCAGGAAATGCTGCGGGGAGGAACAAAAACTCCAAGTCTGGCACCCTGCAGGGAGGTAAGCCCTTGCTTCAGCTTCCCAAACCTGATCTCCCTACTGGAGTTAGCGCCTTGTTTCATCTCCCTTCCCCTCCTCCCCTCTGCCAAGAATAAGAAGGGTGAGCTTTCCCCCCCCACCCCTTATACAGTTCAGAAGCATCATTCCCTTTTCTCCAGCAGCTCAGTGGTTGGAGCACTCACCTTAAACGTGAACATCTGTGGTTCAATCACCTCCACTGTCTGAAATCTGTAACCCCACCTTCCATCCCCCTTTGTGGCCCCAGGTTACCAGGGCATAATTTAGTTACCGTGCGGTAACTCTCCCTGTCCCTACTACGGCACCAGAGGAAGGCAAGCATGTACCCACAGCCACCACTCCCATACAGGGCAGAAACAGCTCTTCCATCCACCTCACACCATACGCACATGCCTGGGCACGGGGCAGGGAAAGCCCTTGGCCAAAGTTCTGCCCAGGAGCACACCAAGTGCACAATCCCACTCAAGCCCGTGCCCTAGCCTTGTTTACCAGTAAGGATGTAGCCATATAGGATTGAGGTAAGTTTAAAATTCAACCATTAAAAACAACTTCATTTATGCAGAAACGAAAGCGTGCCTTCAGTGGTGACCAGTGGGTGGGCCTAACCCTGCCAGGAGCCCTGCTGCCCCTGCTGCTTGCACTGGCAACTTCATGCAGAAAGCTTGGGGGGAGGGACCCCAAAACCTAACAAACCACATCTGTTGTGGCCAACTGCTCTATTCCCTGTGTAATATTCATATTTCTTGCAAGAGTTACATTACAGTGGTGAGTTATCTAAGGGCATATCTACATTTAAGAGCTCTTCTTGCACCTCCTCTGTGAGGAGAAGCTGAGAGATCTGGGGCCATTTGGCCTGGAAAAAAAAAGGGGGGGCCCGCGGGGGGGGGGGGGGGATCTTATCAGTAATTGCAGGGAAGTACAAGGAATACAGAGCCAGGCTCTTTCCTGTGGTGCCCAGTGCCAGTACAGGAGACAATGGGCACCAACTGGAGCACAGGAGTCTCCCTCTGACCACAGGCAGCACTTCTGTGCTGGATGCGTACTGGAGCCCAGAGAGATTGTGAAGTCTCTGCCTTGGAGATCTTCAAAAGCTACTTGGACATGGGACTGGGCACCCTGCTGGAGCAGGCGTTTGAACCAGAGGCCCCTTCCAACCTTGACCATTCTGTCAGGACCCCGGTCTCACCTGCTGTCCCTGGGAACCTCAGCTGCTCCTCACCCAGAGGACTCCATTTTACAGCAACCAGCTTCCCAACACAAAGGGCTAAGCAAAAACCCCTGGGGAACTAGTTAGCGCTTATCTTGTTTTCTTCACTGGTATCACCAAACAGCTGGTAAATGACTCCTATTACCCCAAGGGAACACACACATCATATCCCCAGCACTCCCACTCAGACTGTACTGGGAACGCGCCAGGGTGACAGCCTCTTGTGCTCGCATGAGACTGCCAGACAATTTCCAGTGAAACAAATATACAATTTAATGCACAAAGAGTTCTTCAGAATCTAGCAGTTTCTGGGAAGCCTCTTGCAATACTTGTTGGATGGCTGCAAACCAAACTAGATGCAGAGACCTTCACTCCCACTTGTTCCACTGAAATCCAAACACACACTCTGCTGAACAGGGTTTAGTTTTGCTTGTCCCATGAGGAATTTATAAGAAAATGATTTCAGAGAACTAGTTAAAAAACCAACTTCACCAGAACAAGACAGTAAAACTTTTACATATTTCCCCAGCCAGAACTGATATACTCTGCCTCCTAAAAGTATGTATTTACTTGGAACTGTGTTGGAACACATAGATGCTATTTGCCATCCACGGGAAGACTAAGCAGAGAGCCACATATGTGAACACTGGAGATTCACGTTTTCTGCAGATTACATTGAAATTTCAGTGATCGTGTGCCAGAAAACCTATATAATATATAAAAAATAATTATATATACTGCTTTTTTTTTCCTCTTTTTTTTTTTTTTTAAATGTACATCGATTTGCAACATGAGATATTTCCCTGAAACCCTGCCTCACTGGTACCTTCAAAGCTCTGGAGATGCTACCACTGATGAGCTGTTCTGTTTACCCACATCAAGTCAGTACAGCTTCTGTGAGTAAAATTAAAATAACCCAAACCAAGTGCTGGAGAAAAGACAGAACACATGCTGAGATGTTAGGTCACCTCACTGTTTCCAGTGCCTTTGGACCTGATCCCAAATTCACAAGCATAAAACACCTTTTCATTTATTTTTAAGGAATGTAGGATTCAGTTTAAGAAGGCCTTTTTGTCTGCAAAAAAAAAAAAAAAAAAAAAGCTGCTAGGTAAGACCTCAGTAACTGTTTTATGGATACTTACATAGTTGAATTAATAACTCAAGTTGTAACCAAGCAATTAACTGATTAAGGATCAAAGATGCTCTATCAAGCTGGTTTTGTTTCTTAGAAACAATCCTCACTTCATACCTTCCATTCTTTATGATTGTAAATCATTACTGTTAAACGGAGGTGAAAAATTCTGCATTCAAAACTTCTCCAGTTACTTAATTTTGTGAAATGCAAGCCCAACAAAACACATTACAGCTTCTCACAGAGCAGAAGTACAGAACATGAATCAGCTATTCAAACTGAACTCGTATAACCTAAGAGACAAAGCTTATACGCAAAGCGGTGCACACTTTTTTTAAACCAGGTGCAAGCTTGTGAAAACGTGTTATCTTGTTGCTAATAGCGATCACCAACTGGGATTTGATAAAAGGACAACTAGGCTTAGCCTACTTCAGAAAGGGACTCATTAAAAAACAGGAGAAGAAAAGAAAAAGCACTCAGTGTAACAAACAAGAGATTATCCCTTGCAGCAGTCTCCACCTGTGATTACAGGCTTTAGCAGTAATATGTAACACTGTCCGCGATCCCAGGGAACGCTGAAGATGCATGCCTATACGTTTTTTCAACTTTAACTCCATATCGTGTAAATGAAGAAGGCATTCAGATGATATTCACATTGTATTCTGAAGACGTTCTTGAAGATTTTTTAAATTTATATTTTAATACTACAGAAATCCAATGACAGGAGGAGCCCTGACTCTACAGAAGCCAAGTGACCTGGCCAGTGGACTGAAGATTATAGATCAGCATGCCATACTATATTATATAAGCCAGTATCATTTAGGACTTCCTATACAGCTAAATTTCACTATTGAAATAGGCAGGGATATTTCCCTACTGTGAACATAAAGCAAGATCTAGCAGATAAAAATAAAAGTAGAAAAAGTTACTGTCACTGCAGCTCTCAAGAGCATACACTGTTTGTGTAAAAGGACTGAGCACAACCAGGCAGGTGAAAGCATATAGCCCAGCAGCATTAAGTAGAGAGGGATATCATTTAAGTGTTGGCTAATAGCCTCTTCCTAAGAACCCACATCTCAGCACGGCAGAATGGACTTGAGAACACCATGGGAACTCTGAGCTACACTAAGGGTTACAACTTTCTTCAGCATGGGCTAACCCAAGGCAGGAAGGTTAAAGAGCAAGGATAAAATGAAAAGCAATCCAGTTGCAGTGCTACACACCCACTGGCTTCTCGGTTATCCTCAGCAATGAAATAGACTCAAAAGTGCAGAGATACCAAGTACAGCACTTATGTCAATAAACCAAACAACATTGCCACTGCAATGAACTGTGTGCCAAATGAATGCCTCAGAAACAGTCTCTGAAGAAATTATCTGGATACTGAAGCTCTTAGAAGACAGTTCTGTGAATGGATACGTCAGGAACAGCTGAAGACGCTACTACCCTCTGTCATTTGTAATCATTATCTGCCAAGTAATGGTTTCATCTCTATTGTACTGTGCGAGCTTCTCCTCGCCCGGGTTAGTCAAATCACCTTCAATGACTTCTCAGGTTGGGCTGGCATGGCTGGCTGATGGAACTGGGTACCAGAGAGCTCCCGCCTCCCCTTTTACCAGCAGCACAGCATCACGCAGCTGGGGAAAGCATGGAGGAGTGGCAGTAGCATATTCCAAATGCAACAGCAATTTCCAAAATGAATGCTACTCTACCAGCTACAATTATAGCTCTCTGGGATACTAGAAATCAACAAGGTCAAAAGCTATACAAGTAACTAAGAAAACAGATGAGTCTGTTCTCAAAATTCACAGTTTATGCCAATGTCTAGGAGTGAGTTAAAAAATAACTAAATATAAAAATTCATCATAGGCATGATGAATGGGAATAGGAAAATGGTTCTCCCTCCCTGCAGAAAGAGCAGCATTAAATTAAGACTTCTAATGCTGAAAACTGCTGAAGGACTGGGAGCCAATTAACAGCCAATTTCTCCAAGCTGCATTTCAAATGTGATATAGGAAAATGACAATTATAGGATGCTGCACACCAGACAACTGTGCTGATGAACTCACAGCATGCTACACACAGTGACAGTGTCCTCAGCCATGACATCTGCTTACATTGGAGAGTCCTGACAACTAGAGAGAAGAATGAAATTGGTGTGGTTGAAAATATATTTACATATATACACTTACACGCAAATATACATATATATACACACTCATACATGTGTGTATACACACACAAAATAAGAATTCAACTACTAATAAAGTCAGGGTGGCATGAGACTGACAGAACCACTCTGGGGTTTCTTCTTGGTGGAATATTCATTCCCCTAGTAAGATATCTACCCATAGATCAGATTAAAAACCTGTCTACTGGAATGAAAACGTAGCTCAACTTATCCAGGATATTAAAGTGTGTAGTGCAGCTGATATCTGATCTGATCACTTCATGCAAAGCAAGAACAAAAAAACAAACTTTAAAAAGATGAAACAAGAAATACCAAGTAAAAAGCATGTTGGAGGACCAAGTACGATTATAGCAGCAATTTCAGATCAATATCAATAAAAGATTTTATGGACTGTAAGATGCATATCCAACAATTCAAAATTGACATGTTGTAGGCTCTACACCAACCGCTTCCCACAACGGAAGATAATTTTGGAAATGCAGAAAACACAGGTTGAAGATATATTCTTTGCAAGAAAAGAGAAACACATTCAACTCCTCACATACACCTTCAGAGAAAAAAGCAGCTGATATCAGAAATAAAATAAAGAAAAAGCAGTTTCAAAACAAGAATTACACAGTCAATGAAAATAAACAGGTAAGCTTTTGAAATAAGCTAAAGTCAAATACCATCCATGATCAGGGGCCTGACCCACAAAGCTGCTATCACCTACAATGAGAAAGTAAAAACTCAAAAGAGCATAGTGGGGCAGACATCCACAAACTTTTGAGGTGCTAGCCACACCAAGTCCATTTAAAACACACTGGCTTTAACAGAAAAATTAAACACTTGTGGCTAAGCAGCTTACCATTTCCCACAACAGACAGCGGCATGAAAAATACAATGACAGCAGCTTAAGGGAAAGCTGTCAGTGAAAACCAACTCAGAGAAAGAGTTGAAACTTTGGGATAAAGAGATGACAAAAAAATCCCCTAACTCTTCTAGGCTGAGAAAAACAGAGACAAAAACAGGCAAATTAAGTTATACTCAAAATATCAGATACATACACATTTTTTAAAAGACGTTATGTTCCTTTCAACAGTGAACAGGAAATCTCCTCCAGCATCATCTTTATCATGGAAAGAGGATGCAGCAAGTCACACATGACAAGGGAAATGCTCTCCCAGGTCTCTTTTCCCTAGCCATAAAAGTAAGATGTCCTTCTGTGATGTCCCCACAAAAGCCTGCTTTTCGTGTTATATGACAGAACAAAAGTAAAGAACCATTGTAAGCATGTATCCTGCACAGTTATAATAGAATTCAAACAAGTGGTCTTAAAATGGTTAATAGTGGGAACAAATCCCCACACTTTCTGCCATTTTTGAAGCACTACCACAGACCTCACTATGAAATGCATAAAGAATAATCTACTATTGCACTCAATTTAACAACACTTTAGAACATAGTTTGCTGATAAACATATCTTGGAGTGGTACACCAGTTGAGCTACAAGTAAAGATTAAAGTGAGCATGTGGGGAGAGTAGTATGGACTTGTTCAGTATAATTTTTTCTTTTAAATATTTGAATTTTGAATATGGCTGTAAAATCTAAGGAAAAACAGTCCCAAGTCAAACAAGGATGAAGACAAACTAAAAAAATTAACCCAATGTATAAGTAAGAAAAACCCAGGGGGACATGGACAGGGCACACATGACATAATCTGGTCACAAGAGGTAGTAGATTTCACTTGAAATTACTTCAAGCTAATGGGACATTTGAATGCCTTCAAAAAGAAGTTTCTGGAAAGGACCTGTTAGAATGATTCCAGAGGTGGCCACGAGGATTATCAGAGGACTGGAGCACCTCTCCTATGAAGCCAGGCTGAGGGTGTCAGGGTTGTTCAGCCTGCAGAAGAGAAGGCCCCAGGGAGACCTTACAGTGGCCTTCCAGTGCCTAAAGGAGGCCTACAGGAAAGCTGGAAAGGGACTCTTTGTCAGGGGGTAGAGTGATAGTACAATGGCTTTAAACTAAAAGAAAGTACGTTTTAGGAAGAAAATCTTTCCTCTGAGTGTGCATTTCCTTATTTCCAGACAATTCAGTTCATAATTAGCATGCAGATAACAGACCAAATTCAACAGCTCTCAGATTTGATGCAAGCCTTGGTGTTCTTAACGGTTGTTCTACTTCTTACCAGCACATCCTTGCCAAAACAATTTTATTCTCACATTAACATAGGGATGCCTTTCGTCTTAAAAACATGCTGGTTCATTTCCTAAGTAAATTGAAGATGCTGAGATCAGATAACATCTCTCATTGCCATCCTACCAAGTGGTGAATGAGAACAGCAGATCGCTCAGGGAAATTAGAGTGCCGTGTCAGAGGAAAGGCGGTTTTATCAGAGCTCCCACTCCTTTACCATTGCCTACACATCTTTTTAGGATAAGTTTTTCGGATAAGAGCAAAACATTTCAGTCTCCCCCCCCCCCTTCTTCTACTCCCCTTATTCCAGCACCTGAGATATAAACGGGAAGGCTGGAGCTGAACTGCAGGTGGGTGCCTCCTGTACCCACACGGGGCCTGATGTTCACCAGTTGTTATTCAGTAGCATCAGTGACAGGGCTCCACTTCCAGCCAGTGATTGTGTGTTACTGCTGAAAATTATTTTCAAAAGGACAGGTAAAGAGTAGGCCCAGGTGTTGCCTGATAAAATGATTACTTATAAAATAGATCAAAAGTTGAAAAATAGTTATCTGTGACAATACAGTGGCCTGTTTCTACAATTTATACAAGCCTGTCCAAAGATTTCCCTCTGAGCACCTCATTAAATCTAGGCTCAAAAGCTAGAATCGAGTGCATTTATATATTTCAGCTGTGACTGCTGTCAGAATCTGAAGATAAACTACTTCTTCCAGACAATTTAGGTTTTATAATATTGTTGGTTTCACCAAGGATGAAAGACTGTTGTTGTTTTAAATCATTGCTTTGTACAATCTGGTTTGCATACATTTAACAGAGACACTTACAATCTGATCAGCACTGGGAGTGAGGAAACAAAGGTAACCCACAACTGGGTACTTATTCCTTGACACAAGGGCTTGATTCTCCCAGTCTTGGTTTTCCTGCATTCTTCTCCTGATCAGATCACTTGGGAGCAGGGGTGGGGTCTTTGTTAAAGAGCTCCCCACTCGTCTGCCTCACTGAGCGTGAACTTCAACCCATTCATCTCTCAGTCCCATAATCTCATACTTTACAACGCTCCTGGCAGGTATCCAAAAAACCACACGCATACAGAGCACAGCATCTTCTACAAAACAGCACTTCAATACAAAAAAAAAGAAATCAACATACCACTTGGCCACATTTGAATAGCAAGTGACAGGTAAATTTAATTGCTTTTCAAAGGACTTCAAGTCTGCATTGTCTGCCCCACATGACCACTCCAGCCCCAACAACACTGCCTCAGCAACTCCTCTGTGATGATGCCAGGGCAAGACAATATTGCAAAATGAAAGAGGGAGTGGGAAGGAAAACCCTTAGCTTCCCACCTCTCATATCACCCATTGCTTCTCAAAAGTCATCCACGGGGAAACACCACTTCACAAGTGCTCTGTCCTTCCTCATTTTTGTTGCCTGCAATTGCTAGAGAGAAATCAAAGTGTCAAAACACAGGACGCAGGACTCAGAAGACAACTTCTTCACTGTATTTATGAGTGGCCTCAAAACTGGTCTTGGGGCCAGATTCCCTGCAACTCAGGAGCATACTTATGGCTGGATTTAGGCAAAACTACTCAAGAAAAACCTCTTGTGCACCTTTTTCCTTGCAGGGACACCTGCACTACTTTCTCTCCATGCAGCCAGCAGCAAGGTCGCAGCACATCACCTGAGCTCCACCACGTGTCCCCTCCATGTTGGTGGCCTGCTTGGACATCTGGGATCTCAAGTAGTCCCATCTAGGGACAATGGGGCAACGAGGCCATGCAAGCACCTCTTCTGGCCCAAATTCCCCCTCCCTGAACCTACATCGTCACACCACCTCAGAGAAGGTCTCTCCAGCCCTTGAAAAGCAATACTGGCAACTCCCAGTTGCTACTGAGTGCTTCCCATAAGCCAAAGTGTAACATGAGATAGTTTATGATAGAGAAGAGATTAACTTAATTTGACCAGGTACCACGAGGAGACTTGCTGTACTGAACCAAACCCTCATCTAGGCCAGTTGTTATATTTTAATACTTAACAATGAGTTTTTTAATATTATAATAAAAATTCAAGACATGTAGACATCTCCTTGCAGATCTCACAGTATTATGAAGTGCCTATGTCTGGGCTGCAGCACTTCCCAGCTCTCAAATCCCTGCTGACCCCAAAGATTTTGGATGTCCACTGAAGAGCTACATATGCTTCTGATGGACAACAGAACTAGTTTTCTTCCTCTAGTTCATTTCATTTAGAAAATATGCAACCTTTAATCTTCCCACATTTGCTTTTCTTGTATGGTTACTTCTCTTCAAGGGAAAAAAAAGAAATCTACCGGTTCATTCACAGAGCCTAATGTGGCACTACACTGCATTTCACATAGTTTTAATTAATAGCTTAACTGAGCTACTTGATGTTTAATACTGTGAGAGGTGACTATTTTCCTTCTTTCATAACTGTTGCTATGATATTTACAGTATATTTGAAGTAAGACTCCAACAGCCTACTTCATATGACCTAAATATTATCCTTTCTCTATAAAATTCTAGAAACTAGCTCACTGAAAATAGCCAGAGGAAAGAACAGTCTCCCCATTTCAAAAAAAAAAAAAAAAAAAAAGAAAGAAAAAAGTCCAGACATTAAACTACGAAGAGGCTGTCTGTGAGAGTAAGCTGAAAAATCTCTCAAAAATTTAACCCGTGATTCTCTTCCGTGCAAGGTGTTCATTTCAACTTGCAGTGCCAGCAACAAGTTACTGTCCCCACCATATATAATCAAACATTTTAAATTAGTACCATTTGTATCAAAAAGATCAGTAATAATGCTCGTTTAAAGCATTGTCAAAGAATGATAGACCTCAAGAGCTCCGGTGATTTTGCTGCAATGTGCTTATGCAAAAAAAGAACAATGACAAACAGCCCTAGAGGAAAAATCACATACAGCAACCAGAGCTGCTGTACACTTACTGCCTATGTTAGACAGATGCAGTTTTTACAGAGCCAGCAGGACCACTCTCAACAGCGGGAACAACAAGTCTAAAAAACAAACATCTGGACAAAGATAAACTATCAAAATTAAAGCCAGAATTTGCAGGATTTCCTTTATGACCTTAAAGGATTAGGAAAGGTTGGACTTGCAAACATCACCCAACAGGAACAGAGGCTCGCTCCTCTATGGAAGTTTTCATTCTGGTTAGCTTCATTATTTTCATGTTAAAGTCATTCAAGACCAACCACTGCCCTAGCTCTACCCCTAGAGCACAATGGGCAGCCACTGCTGTAAAAAGCCAGTCAAAATAACAGATGTAAGCAGGTGGGGGGGAAGGCAGACCCTGCAAATAGAAGTGGCAACCAGCACCACGTCTGTGAGGTATTGTTTATTTATGTTTAATTTTGTCTTGCTGTTTCTGAGGCAAAACAAAAGAAGGGGGGGAAAAATGGCACAGCAGGAGGGATGAGGAAAGGTTTATTACCATGGATTTCAGACAAGAGCCAGCAAAGGTCTTTGTGTGAGTAGAAGACTGGAGGAAAAGACACTAGGGCAGCATGCAGTGTTGACATGCATCTGCTTGCATCCTCTCCCCTGCCCACAGCCTCCATGTAGTACGTCTGTCAGCACTTGCTGGGATAGCTTCCCTGGGATCCCTTCCCACAGCCCACACCCCTCCAAAGCATACAGCCAACCTTACGTAGTTCTCAGTCCTCCTCCTTCTAAAGGAACAGCACATCCTTTGTCTCCCAGAGCATTCAGAAGCCCCTGCAGCATCCTCACAACAAGTGCTTCCCCCCAGGACCTCCCTGGGGGAGGATTTAATGCCACGCAACCCTTCCCACAATTTCCTCTGGAAGGGATTACAAACTTACCCATTTCACAGCTTCAGAGGCAGACAAACAGACTGAAAAGCTAAATGAATTATCAGAGGCAACAGTGGATTAAGACTCATGAGCTAATGTCTCAGCTCTGTGATCATTCCATTAGAATGCGTTTAATATTAAAAACAGCCTCAGCCAGAGATTTATGGTCAGCATCGCTGGAGGTGGGAAGGAATAGAACCCGTGCACTTATTGTCATTTAGTTCTGTTTGCTCCCTCCCATAGATGCTACATTTCCAAGATAAGAGCCTAACACTCAAGGCAAGGTCTTCAGTTTGTTGAAATAACATCACAGGACTGTAGATACGGCGGTAAACATTACTTTAGTTCTGTTGTAAGGACCATCACTCACCTCGTGAGAGTGACTGCGGCTTCATGTCCCACCCCCAAAAACACGGGATCAGGTTGTTTGCCAATCTGATACCCTAAGGCAAAAAGACAAGAACAGAGCACCTGCAGAAAGCAAGCCATAAGGAATCCTGCCCAATCCTTCACTTGGGGAGAGATAGCATCTCCTCCGTATGCTTCCCAACAAGCAAAGCCATCACTTAGTAAGCAGCTCTCACACAATTAGTTTTGCAAAGACGCTTGTCAAATAGAGAAAGCCACTGAATTCAAGTCCATCATACCAGAACCCTGCAGTAGCTGCTTCTCCAACTGCATTTTTCTGCACAGAATGACTACATAGACTATTTCTCACGCTTTGAAAGCTACTGCATGTCCCCAGACGGTGGAATTACCAACAGTTTTTAAAACTCTTAACAGAATGAGTAGATGGTTAGAAATCCCATGTTCACAGTGTTGTTTTAGAAGCATTCTTCCTTGACTGAAACTTTGATTAGAGATACTCCCTGCCACTTATTCAGGTACTATTCTGCAACCGGTACAATACCATTTGAGCAGGCTAAAGTTAGAAAAATAAAAAATAAAAGTGATCACATTATCTGCAACTGAATATTGGTAATTCTGTAGAGCTGCATGCAAATGAGATTACGAAATCTTGAAAAGTAGTTAGTGTCTTTGTAAAAATAGTCCTAATTATTAAAAACCATTTTCCTTTAATACTTTTATAAAATTAGAGCGTTTATTGTCAAAATACTGTAAAGCCATATCAAGCACCACAGCTGGAGATGGTGCTTTCTTTTCCAGCTAAAATGCAGGCTTTCAAAGCCTCTGTTTATGCTTCCATTTTGACAAGTTGTGTGGGATTATTTTATTTCCTCAGTTACCACAGCAGTGAAATTATTTCAGGTTCAGAAAAAAAAAAGTTTCCCATGTTTTGGCTGAATACAAAGTCTTTCAACTTACCCAAGACATTTTAATGGAAGGAAATAACATTTTCTAAATAAATTCAAAACGGGATGCTACAAACCCACATATTGAGGGGGAAATGGGGAGGGAAAGGGGCCTTGGGAATAGAGATAAAGTGATAACTATCAATGTATGTATTTAAGGCTGTCCCTTTGCTAGCTGAGTGTTGACCCTTTACATTGTTACCCAAGGGCTCAACTTTTTTAGCTACCTTGAAAATCTCAGCTCAGCCCGATGACATTCTTTTCTTGTCCTGAAGTTGTGCCCTACTTAAAAACTACTTTGTTTTGCCCTAGAGACATCTGAATTTCAGTTTTCTGGATAATGACCACAGGGACTGGGCTGTGTTATATGACCTCCATTTGCAGCTTACAAAATGCTGTGGGCTCGCTTAGAATAGGGAAAGAAAATAAAAGGGGGAAGGGACGCTATTTAAATTGCTATTTAAATTTTTAAAATTCTAGTATTTGATTGGATAGTTGCATTTTTGTTTGTTTTACCTTCGTGAGGGAGAATCCTTTCAGAAAAAGTGATCCTAATTCGCAGGGATATTTTCCACAACTGTATCATTTTAAGGTAACTTCCACAATAATATTCCAGATAGAAGAAACTGAAGTTTTAGCTTTTCTCTTTTTCTTTCTCATACTCTGAGCAAGCAGCTCTAAGTGGACTTAAAGCAAGATTTACTTCGAGTGGATACTGGGAGAAAGAAGAAATAAAGACTTAGTTAAGGGGCCCTGCGATATTCCAGATTTATTGTGCTTTCACGCTTCCATCTCAAGTCGTCTCAGTTTACAAATAAAAGATGTTCTCCCACATTCCTCTCCTGCCAACCCTGCAATACACTCCTGAGTCATCCCGGGCTCATTTCTCCTTGCCCATCACTACCAGTAATAGTGGGACCGTGGGCCAAACCCATGCACACGGACACCTGCACATCCCCACTGTCCCCAGTGGGTTCACACAGCTGCCACTGATGCAGGATTTGGCAAAGCAGTTGGTAATTCCGACTGCTGTGCTCTGCCAGCCCAGCATCCAGCCCCACTCGATCAACGCTCTGCTGGCTCTGCAAAACCAAGGAGAGCGAGAGCATTCATCAGGAGGAAGGAAAAAAGGAAAATAGGCCCTGAAATAGATGCTAGAAGCAGACCTGCTGAGCAAGACGTCACTTTTTTACAGTCACTTTTCTGACAGCAGAATTACGGTAATACTGTTTTCCACTTTTCTAGAACCAAAAACATTGACTTGAGTTTATAAACAACTTAGGTATCTGGTTTCTGATTCATAGGCAAGGCATTTTTGCTAAGGGATTTCAGTTTTTATGTTGTAACTTAAAAGATACACTTACGCTATATGTTATACCCATCATTTGGACGATAAACTACAGATTTTAGTCTAGATTTACTTATGTTTAACAGCATTTCTTAAGATAAAGTTGGTTGTGCTGTATGAGTCCTCCATCGGTCAGCAGGTAAAATTCTGTTTCTACAGAAGTAAGCAGTACTCTTAAAGCTCTTTCTACCCTTAAGGCAATAACAGCATTATGCACCAGGAAAGAGATTTATCAAAGTTACAGACCAAGAATATGTATTTCAGTATCACTAAATAAGTGCCATTTTGTACCACTGCTCAGACAAATACCCCAAAAAGAATTAAAAAACCTACAAGCACCACCAGTTTTACAGCGCTTGTAAAAAAAATATAAGCCTTGCAGTATAAATGCCTTAATTTCTCTGATTCGCTCAGATTCTTGATCAAGTCATTGCACCATAACCAGTTACCATACATCAGCAAGGCCACATATCCAGGCATATGCTCTTAGCTGGCAGGAAATAACGCAAGTCTTCTACTGCTTTCATCCCAACTTAATTCCTTTGACTCTACTGCAAGCAACTTGTACAGTGAGCTGCCACAGGCCTGCCGATGCTGTAATCCTGGCCTTGATGCTGAGCCCCAGCTCACTGAGACTTCATCAGGAACAATGATCTTTCCAAAAAGGGGCTCACATTCCCACGGAGCCTCAAATCCATGCTCTTCCACACGCTAAATTGAGTTTAATTTCTGAACCAAAAGAGCTTGGGAAGGAACGGGACTAGGATTTGGATGGATTGGGTTCTCCCTGCCTCTTTTACCAACTGGGATTTTGGGCCAAGTCACAATCTTTCCATGGGCCCCAAATTAAATTAGGGACCAAAGTATGTCTCCAACACCTCAAACCAAAGCATGTACTAATATGTTTGGGTATTTAGTAATGCCAACCCATAAATAAAAGCACAATAGATGTTCCTGTAATCCAACCTTTCTCTAGCATTTCCTTCTCCACAAACGAACATCTTTCAGGCAAGTCAGATCAAGTATTTCTCCAGACATTACGTCCTATGCTTGCATTTTAAGAGATGTTGCTCTTTAGACACTGTGGTAAGGATGGGGGAATGGAAATAACTCGTGTGTCATCTCCTGAAACCAAAGGACTAGGAGAGACAGGCCTGCACATTTTAGAGACATGAGCCTGCCAAAATAAGAATACTCACAAGTTGCTGTATTTGGCTTCCTCATTAGTTAAATTGATAGCACTTCCCGCAAGAAGGAGAGAGAGGGAAAAAGTTGGATGCAGTGGTCCTATTAGGCTGTCACACTGGCATGTAACAACATAATGTGGTAGCATTTTTTTCTGAAGACAAAACACTAAAGTTAATTCACGCTGCAGACAGAGGCACAAGCAGGAGAAAGGATTTACGCACATTCTCTCTCCCCTATTGCATTCAAAAGCAATAGCAGTGGAAAATGGTATTTTTTAAAAAAAATGAAGTGTCAAGCTTTTACCCAGCGCTGAGCTCAGAGTACCAGGGAGGCTTGCTGGAAGCAAACAGCAGCAAAGAGATGACCGGAGCTGAAAACTGCAAGCTGAATTTGCAACAATGGCTGCAGCAGCCCTACACCCAGCACAACCACAAAGCAACACCAAAGGGGATTTCTTCCAACCCATCTAAGCACCTACTTGACGACTGTGGCTGATGAAGAACCAGCACAAGCCAAGCCCTAGCTGGTTCCTGAGGCACAGCGCCAAGGGTGGGATCTTTCTTGCCCGAATTCAGCATCAGAACAAGTGGCAAGTGCAAGCTGGCCAGGAGGGAAGCTAACCTCAGCCTAAGCTTAGAGCCTATGATATTCAGCACAGGCACGGTCAGAGGGCAATCTATTTCTTTCTCCTGACTCTGCAGGCACCCTGGGGCAAGGAGCTTAAACTCAGATGTTTGAAGTAAGGGGAGACGAATCCCACCCTCACTGCCATGAATGCGAGCAGCTTTTATTTTAAGAAGGGCGATCAATGCTAGAATGTGCTTGAGTCACCCTTGCAATCCGCCACAGCCACCGCTCAAATTCTTCTCTTTGGGGCCTCCGAAGTTGTTAACAGACCCCCCCAGCCCACCCACGCTTCCCACCATGAGGATCTTTTACCACCCAGTGCGTTGCTCTGCCCATTGACAAGCCCCCTGCAGCCAGTGCCAAACGCTAGAAAACGGTGGTGGGTTTTGGAGTTTTGTTTTGAAGTATTTTTCTTTGAGATGTCAGCCACAGAACCGTAAGCAGCATTTATGTTCAGCGTTTACCTGAGGCATCAGAACAAGGGAGCAGGAGCAGGCTGTCACTGATACACAATTTTGAAGCACATTACTTAGCACTATTGATGCTTTCATAGTTTCATTTCTAGTAGAGGTTTAATTTCTTTGCCAATTACACAGAGATGCATACTTTCCCCAGGCAGGTCCCTATAATCTAGGCTGTGGTTTGTACAGCCAGCAGTAGAAAAAAAGACTCAGTTCCAGAATAATATTAGTGAGACCAATCAGGATGACTAAGTATATCTGCAAGACCTCATTCACGCAGAAATCACCTGCTACTGTGGAATATATTCCATGTACCTTTATTTCTCCAGGTATAGTACCAAATTGCTTTGCTTTACAAACCCAAGTATGACACACAGGCTTGCAGCTCTTCGCAGGTTTTGGTTGGAGCGTGAGCCAAGCAGGAGCTTGGCAGTGAGAGCTGCTGGGAAGCAGGTATTGAATTTCAACCTTAGAACTGAGAAAAAAATGTAAAAATAGAAATTAGTAAGACTTCTTACTGAGAATTAGAGCAGGACTAGCCTGAAAAACAGCTGAAAGGTATCATCTAGTCAGAGCAGGCTGCAAAGCCCGCATGCCTGACTGCCTAGGCACAGTGAGTGCACCCCACCTAACCCTGCACCATATCTGGGACTAAGAAGTACCCATTTGGGGAGCAACGTGGCACACCCCATTTATATATTCTATTTACCCACAACCCAAACCACCACCAAGTCTGCCCTTCTCTTTGCCCCACTCTACTTCACCACACCAGCCAGTTGTTGCAATCCTGAATCTTTACAGGTATTTATTTTTTTTTTTTGGCTTCACACTCTTGGCAGGGAGAGAGATGAGGGAATAAATCTGCAACCTAAATTGCAGCTCAGTGAAGAGGACACTCCAGTCTGGATTGCTGTTACCACTTCGGAAGCCCCATGGCAGGTGGAGCTGTCATTAATCACACACCCTGACAAGCTGCTACTCTCAATCACACTTCCTGATCAAATTCTGCATTAATCAGGAGCTCGAAAGCACGCTGACTGTTCAGCAAGGTTAAAAATGCAGATGATATTTTCCTTAAGCTTTGTAACATTTAGTAGTAACAAACAAGACAAAAAAAATGCCCAGACAACATCCCCACCGCCACCCCGATAAATACAATACACGTGAGAAGGAAATGCTGCATGGTTTTAGCAGGAGTGCTTTCTGTACCTATCATATACACATGATGTCCTTAGAGCAAAAAGCATCTTGTAGCTCTAATGATATATAATACAGCCTTGAAAGGGGATTGTTGATTACAAACAATACAGCTGCCTTTGCTTAAAAACACCTCAAAATATGCCACGTTCTTATATGAGAAAGTAACAACAAAATCTTTTTTAGGTCGGGTGAATATACAGAGATGTTTAACTGCTATTTCGAGGTAATTAGGTACATCAGGAATCACGCTCAACACAGTGAGCAAGTTAACTGTCAAAGGGTGTGCAATGCCTCTGGGGAAGGAGCAGGCTGGTGTTTGCCGTTCTCAGAGGGCCACATTTTAGCCAGCAAGATCCATATACTGGCAAGAGCAGCCCTGTTCAGCTTTCCTATCAAAGGTGGTTTACAGAAATCCAGGGCATACAGGTTTTGATAGATCAATATCCAAGTTTCAAAAAAAAAAAAAACAGCTAGAGTAGAAAAGGAAAAAAATAAAATTTAATAAAAGCCAAGGTTTCTTTGCTTTGGGAAAGCCAATGCAATGTGTCCTCTGCCAAAGTCACTGAGGATGTTCTGTGTGTGGCAATCGATTGCTTACACGGGGATTGCCAGCATGTGCCAGAAAGCTGGGCAGAAGCTGGGCTTTCAGAGAAAGTACGGCTTCGTTAATGAAGCAAAAGGAACAAGGAACTGGGAAGGCAGCATGGACAAATACCACAGCACCACTGCTGCCAAAACCTTACCTTGCAGGTAAGGACATTCATCAAGGCATAACTCCTGAAATACTCCTTCCCAGTTTTTCCTCCTTTCTTTTACTGATTTTGGCTCCACCACTGATGCAAGCCAGAAGGAGCCTGACATCTAGGAAATGCTGTTCTCTCTACACACATGTCTAAAGGACACTCGTGTCACTGCTCAGCCTCTGACACCCACGCAGCTCAAACCAGGAGGACGGAAAATTAGCAGCCGAAGTAACTTTTCTACTGATTAATTCCTCAAAGAAAGCACAGTTCAGCCACAGAAGTTTGAGAACAGACACTGCCAAGGTTTGGGCTATTTATTATCACTAATTTAACTGAAAAGACAGAAATTGAGTGACTTAAGATTCATTAACAGCTTCCTTATAAAATTTAATTTTGGCTACTTACTTCTGTATAGGGAACATAAAGTAACATAATTAAAGCAGATGATTGCACTGATTGGAGAAGGCTGCCTGCTTGCTTTTCGCTGATCACAGGCTCGAGCCACGCTAACAACTTGTAGGGTAAAACCCTCCGCGAGGTCTTGAGTGACCACTCACCAACTCTTCTTTGCGAGTAATTCAATTAAAGTCCTCCTCCCGCATATTACTTCTTGGGGGGGTGGGGGGGGAATGAAATTAGAATAACCCACGCGGTAACAGCACAAGGACAGGACTTGGGATCATTTATCTGATCAGCCACTTACTGGCAGCTAACGCAGCACACAGAGGACTACAGGGAAAAAGCCTCCAGTATTGAAACTGTCAGCACATTAAAGGCAAAGAAAATAGAAAAGCATGACTTTTCTTAACACAACCACCACCCATTTGGTTTTCAAAGCACTTCTTGGTCACATCCTGCTGATTTCGCTCCTTATTTCAAGCTACCAAGTTACATTTAGACAATTGGAATCATCTGGGATGGAAAGACCTTCAGCATCACCAAGTCCAACCATCAACCTGACTGTGCTTTCTGTTTACACACCCCCAGCAATGCCAGACACATTCACTGATGAAAGGTGAACACGATAAAAGGACAGCAGAATGAATGGAAGTGAGGCCAATCTACGATTTGGAAAAAAAAAGAATTATAGAAACAAAGGGTAAGGGAGCAGGGAAGAAGCAAGCATATAGCAACACAAAAATCAGCAAGAGAAATGCAAGCAAGGAAATAAATAGCTTCAGAAATTCAATTTAGCTGATGAGTCAATTTTTTAATTTATTTATTTATTAAGAAAGCAGCTAACCATGGGCTCTGAAGCAGGGGGGAGGGGAGGCAGGAGTCTGCCTGGATGCAGCCTTCAGGAAGATGATTAGACCTGGGAAATCCAGCAGCACATCGCTGTTAACTTATGGCTTGAGAAAAACCTCAACTCTACTTACAATGCTTGTTTTTGCTTTCCATTTCTGACAAAATTTGCTACAGATCAATGCAAGAGACATCAAAAGCGGACTCTGGACAGCAACAAAAGTCCAGGGTGTTACAGCAAGGACAGCATCACCAATATTGCTAAAACGGCTGTGGAAGCTCATAAATCAGCAGGATACCAAGAGCTGCCGTAACAGACCGAGGACCAAGACGTTGCAGCTTGTCTTTGGAGCAAAGCTCCTTCAGGCCCCCTGGAAGCTGCCGTTAGGATCACCTACAACATAATGCTAATGCAGGTTTCTACCTGAAGCTTCTGAAATACATACAGTCTCCTTCCCACTTTGCATAGCTCCAATTAGTGTCTAATCAATAAGTATATTTGCCTGCCAAAACGCATGATCCAACTACTATTTTATGTGGGAAGCACTTTTAATCTGGCAGGCTGAAGCAGGTACTCTTTCTGAAAGGTAAAATTGTTCTTGGAAGCTTTCCATTAAGAGACAGCAGAAACTCTGCCACTAACTCTTAATTAAGTGCTCTATTGCTTTGGGTTTGTTTTTAATTATTTTTCTTTGTAGATAAGTCATTAATAATTGAGTATGTGCTTGCCTGAGTCATGACACTAAATGTACTAAGAACGGCTGTGTGAAAACCTGTGGCAGTTGTCCATCCGAACACCAGCAGAGCTTCTACAGCAGCCTGGAAGGCATTTGTTCCTCCAAACTCTAGTTTTAATAATTGGGGGGGTGGGGAAAAAGCTAAGCAGCACACAGAGAAGCAGCACTTTGAGAACAAGCTTACCTTGTCCAGCAGTGTACGCTGCCCCGGCTGTGCATTTGTTTCCACCTCTATTCAACAACAGCCACCCACACTCTGCAGAGAGGGACATGCTGCGAAGCTGGGTGTGCAAAAAAAAAATTGACATCCCCACACCAGCCATCTAAAACACATACCCTCTGAAGCACATGTTACTGCTGTGTGAACACAAGAACCTCTCGTTCTGCAGTACCTTGCCTGCTGGTTTTAGATCCTCCCAAAAATATTCTAATTAGGACTTCAGCATGGACGCAAGAAAAACATTTTTTATTAATAACCTACTTCCAGATTTTCGCCTGTGCAGGACTGCACATCCAGGCCTCAATCACAAAATTGCTGTGCTGCAGAACAGTGACAGGTTCCTTTCGTAAAGGACAAAATTAATTTTGGGTACAGCTGTTTTTAAAATTAATATTTTGCAAGTGAAATCATATTTTGGAAGTGAAACTTCCTCCAAGAAAATATCTGTATATTTTATATATATATATATATATATATATATATATATATATATATATATTTTAAAACCTTTTCAGGTCAGCTTTACTAAGCTGGTGACTCTGATCAGTTTAAATACCCTCCTGGAGATGGGCCTGAAGGTTTGGGTAAGGCAGAGGGGAGCGAGGGGAAGACACTTCTTCTTCAGGAACTTTTTACTGGCTGTATCATTTGACACCCTGGTACTCAAAATGCTATCTATTCAACACAGTGTGCAGCTAATCTAATCTAAAACAGCACTTCAAGCACTGCTGTGCTATGGAAATGTTTAACAATGCAAGCATGATTAGCCACATAGGTGGAGCTTTACACACGATTGTTTTGGGAGAGAGATTTAACACTGCCACACTGACAACATGGCCTCCCTCTTAAAATCTATTTTATCAACACTTGGTTCAGAATAGGCTTTAATCTTGCTAGCTGCAATTTCCCCCCCTCTCACTAAGGTGGAGGCTCATCTTGCACTAATTATGGCAACTTAATGAAGGGAAGAAACAAGGATGATTAATAAAAGCCTATGCTGTTTGTTATGTTTTTGGCAAGTCAAGTTGCACTAAAGGATGTTTACGCAGTATTATAAAGCTATAAAATATACATATATGCTAAGAAGAATTTTTTTTTTTGACATATAACAGGGATGAATTAGAAAAATAAAAACCACAATTCAAATGCCTCAGACCTAGAAATTAAGTCAATGTTTTAAGAAAATCTCAGGACTGAGTCAGGAATCCCACAGAAACATGACAAGTGAAAGGTTTTCTTCAAATAAAGTTTGACTGTAGTAAGGCAAAAATTAAGGTTTATTTTTCTTAAAAAAAAAAAAAAAAAAGAAAGAAAAAAGGATTACAGGCACTCTCTGCAACTGCATCCATCTGCCACTATTTTGAGATGTGCCCACTGCCTGTTAGCTCTGTGAGTTTTCTCAAATTACTTTTGTAAATAGTGCTGGAAGGGTTGGGTGGCATTTAGCTTAGTCCACTCCAGACCAGCTAAGGCAATGATGTTAGTCAAGCCAATACTATGTAATGCCAGTGTTAAGCCTTTTGGCATATCCGCTGCGAACGAGGTATTTCCAGAAGTAGGAGCAGCTTTATGCAAGGTGAACAGGTGTGTATTTAAGGTCTGCCCCCAAGGTCCAGCCAGACTCTGCCCTGAGGGCACACTAAATACACCAGCACCCAGACCTCTATCATGAAACAGGTTGCCCTTGCCTTCCTAAAACACAAGTGTTTCGGCAGATGTGAATAGCATTGTGCTGCAAACTGACTTAAAAATATTAAATAAAAGAGATTAAAAGTTCTCAAAGAGGATTTAAATACAGGCAGCAAATCAGCACTTCACTTCCTACAATCCCTTCCAAGAGAGATTAGGGGACAAGGACTCAATACCTTGAAAGTAAAACAGCTACAAAGAACGTTGATTTTCTTCCTTAGAACAGTGGCCCCAGAAGATAAGAGGCACAAGTACTTATGTTTTAAAACCGAATAAGGGAAGCATTTGAAGAAATACTGTCAATACAAATATTAAAGGAGTACTGTCAACTTCACAACAAGATTTTTAGAATAAGTCTGAAAAAGTTTGAAATAAAGAGTTTGGCTTTGTTTTGTCATTAACTCCGTGGCCCATAAGTAAATATTTATACACTAATAAATGCATAAATACATGCATGTATATCCATGCATGTAAACATATGAATGTGCACATACACGCAGAAGTTGGTATCACTGATGTCTGCAACATGAAACTAAGACTGAGAATCAAATACCAGTAATGTCAAACAAGTCCATCTCAAAAAATATCAGTAGCTATTGCTTTTTTGTTGTTGTTGCTTATAAAAAAAAAAACTGGGCATTAAGACAACGCAGTCTATCCTATTACAGGTTAAATGAGACATTTGTTTAAGACAACATGCAACAATAGTAGCTGTGTCCAGCGAAAATATTTTCAAAGTCTTGCAGAGTCTTGCCAATCCACCACCCCATGCTGTGCAACCAGCGCGTGCTTTTATTGCTTCAAATCTTCCCTTGAGACCTTTACCACTCATATGGCCCCGTTCACTATCCTTTAATTCTGGCAGACCCATAGGAGAGCAGCTTCAGGAAAAAGGTGACCTAAAACATCCCTCAAATTCCTTCTGTCCACATTTCTGCAACAACCCAGTGCCAGCTCAGCTTCCCCCATCCCACAAACAGAGGCAACAAAGCTGGCTGCTTCCCTTGGTCTCGCAGCAAATAAAATAAAGTGGGAATTATGCTTTCCCTCTGCCACCAGTCTAAGCCTGCGGCAAAGAAGTTCTAAGATACCTTAATCCTTCTGGCTGCCTTCCGTCATGCTGTGCCTCCTCGATGCTCACAGCTCTCCCGTATTACTCTGTAATAATGCCAGCTGGCCTCTCTTAGCCAGCCTTTTTTTTTAAAAAAAAAAAAAAAAAAAAAAAAAAACAGAAAAAAACACAAATTAAAAAAAAACAACAGCAAAACAAACTCCTGAATAAAGTATTTCATTCACGGGCTGGTTCTTACCAAGTTGTGACTTACATAATTAATCATAATTCAAGCAGGCATAGCATATGAACAATTATTTAAACATTTAAAAACAAAGTGGGTTGCTGGCTCTTTACAATGATGACATATTTAGCACCCAAAACAAATCCTTTTACTGCTGTCTTTAAAACAAAGGCACACGTTTTCTACAAGTAAGATCTCATATTGCAGCACTCTCCATCCCTCTGCAGGAAAAAGGCTATTTTCAGTAGTAGAAAGTGCTGGGACAGCCAGTTACAGAAGTGGTTTCACTGTGTGGAAAAAATAGTTTTGCTGCATACCCGGTTGATGACAGCCCCCTTACGCCATTCAATATACATTTTTCAAATTGAAAGAATGGGGGAGAAAATAGTGGAACACTGGAACAAGAAAAAAAGTGGATCATTCACATATGACAAAATTGTGGAGAGCAGCTGATGCACCAGAGGGCTGTGCAGCCATCCAGAGGGACCTGGACAGGGTAGAGAGGTGGGCTGACAAAAGTCTCCTGAAGTTCAACAAGTGCAAGTGCACCAGGACTTGCTGGGGGCACCCAGCTGGAAAGCAGCTTGGCAGGAAAGGACCTTGGGGTCCTGGTGGACACCAAGCTGGACATGAGCCAGAAGTGTTCCCCTGCTGCAAAGAATGCAAATGAGGCGAAGTATCACCAGCAGGCTGAGGGAGGTGATCCTTCCCCTCCACCCAGCACTGGTGAGGCCACACCTGGAGGAGTGGGTACAGCTCTGGGCTCCCCAGTACAAGATACTGGAGATGCTGTCCAGTTGAACAGAGGGCCACCAAGATGGTTAAGGGACTGGAGCACTTCACCTCAGAGAGGGCTGGGACTGCTTTGCCTGGAGAAGAAATGGCTCAGGGGGGATCTCACTGCCTATAAATACCTGAAGGCAGGGTACACAGCAGATAGAGCCAGGCCACCTTCAGTGGGGCCCAGTGCTAGGACAAGAGGCAACGTGGACAAACTAGACTTTCTGTCTAAAGATCAGGCAGCACTTCTGTGCTGGGCAGGTGCTGGAGACTGCCCTGAGAGATTTTGGAGTCTCTTCCTTGGAAATCTTCACAGGACACCTGGACACAGGCCTGGGCACCCTGCTCTGGGTGTCCTTACTTGAGCAGGGCCTGAACCAGACGCACCCAGAGGTCCCTTCCAATCTCAACCGTTCTGTGGTTCTGGGATAAATATTTGCCTCCTACTCATCATGCAACATTACTAAGAGACAGACCTATTTTTATCCCATTTTCCTCTAATACCAATAGCCCTTTGAATATATATTTTTAGTGGTTAAATTACCATTACTCCAGCCTCTATGCTCACACTGTTTTAGGCATCCTGTCACCATGCAGAGGGCAGATCTCTATTCATCTTTGCATTGCAAAGTCTTCTGGAACAAGTATGTCTGTTTTATAGCCAATAGGACATAATCACTTAGAAATAAAAAGTTGTTCTTGTCTTTCTACTCTCTCTCACATATCATGCACTCCTGTGGATAAACTCGCAACACACAGCAAGCTTTAAACCACTGTGGAAAACTCCCAACCTGATATTCCTGGTACAGACATTCGTTGAAAGCATAATTTTTGAAGGCCAGCACTCTGCTCATTTCTACAGGCTCTAACCATTTCCACAAAGTCAGTCTGGTCTCACTTTTGTTTTTAATTTACACAGAACAAAACATAAAAGGATCCTAGAGGCTAGATCAAGATAGGAACTGACATGCCTTAGTGAATGGGTTTTAGGAATTTGAACTCCAGTGGCATTTATAAAAATCCCAATATAACTTTCTTGCAATTATTTCCCTCCCTAGTGCTTAAGTTTTCAACAAAAGGCACAAGAATAAAAGCTCAGCCAAGTCCAAGTGTTGCCAAAATGGTAATGTTAGAACGCACTGTATGCCCTAGGAGAGTTATCACAGCCCTTTTACTTATTAACTGGGCCAAAGAGGATAGCTTCAGTGTTTTCACAGCACAACACAAGAACTTCACATTTAACTGCTTCTGTCCAATTTAGCTTAAGGACCTAAGCTCAAGTCTCCTTAAAACACAAAGATCCAAATTGCCTGCCTTCACACTGAATGTAGCTCATAACGAAACCCGAGGCTTTTTGGCTCTGTATCACAGGACTCCTCATTTGAGTCCTGCTTGGTGAAACAAGAAGAGATAAGAGTGACATGATTCGTGTTTTACTCTTATCCAAAGAACTTGCTGAGATAGCTAGGAAGACACAGACGTAGGACTGAAGTGCTAACATCTGATTAAAATGCAGTCCTATGAATTACACCACTTCTTTCCCCTACCCCTTGATCGTTTGGGACAGGCCTTCTTTGGTATGGAGGGGGAAGAACTCCCCCCTCAAATCATTCCTTAAGAATTCATGCATTTGCTAAAGCCATCCCTTTCCTACTTCGTGGAGGCTGTGCTGTTGCAGGGATTTGGTTTGTGACTGTGACACAAACCAGCTCTTCACTCCTGACATCGGTAGCATGGAAATGCTTCAGACACAGCCATTAGCTCTCCCAACAGCAGCAAAAGAATTTCTCCTCCGGTCAGTTTTCACTAATGCTATTCGCAGTGGAGGAGCTGGCAGGTCTCATTCTGATTTCATTTTGTACCTTCTGGGAAAGCTGTGAGCAACAGCACAGGCAGCCGTAGCCCGAATGGGCTGGCTACAGAACCAGCCGAGCTGCACCTCCTCCCTGCCAGCAGCACACAGAGAGGCAAAGAGCCCAGGGTCAGCCTCACACAAAGGTCTGCAATACCTCTGATGTATCCCCCCCCCAAAAAAAAAAAATCAAACCTGAATCACAGAGCAACTGTGCTGTGACAGAAGACAACAGCAAGTTTGCCGCCATCCCGGTGGGCTGCAGGCAGCTGTTACCTGTCATGAAGAGCTGAAATGATGCCTCTGAATTCAGATCAAGTCAACAAGTGCTTACCAGCACGTTGGTCCTGGTCTGAACCATTCATCCTTCCTGTTCTTTCTCTATTCGCAGAGTTGCCAATAAGTATCACAATAGAATCTAATTAATTTTCACTAATGAGTGGGAGTCCAATTGCTAAGCCAAAAAAATTTTGTTATGTGCAAGTAAGCAAACAAGTTAATGTACCATAAACCGTGTTTTGTTCATTTATTTTGACAACCGTAGTTTGCTTTTAATTATGATACTTCCTAGCAGCCTAGTTTGTCCATCTCCTCTGCAGAAGTACTGAACCCTTTCACATGCTACTGTTTTTCCCCAATGCTACTATTTTTCCCCTAGAGAAGAAAAAAAAAAAAAAAACACACCAATTGATAACTGCAAACACTGGCTTCCCTGTCACTAGAAAAGCTGAGACAGGAATAAAAAGACCTCAAGAAACTTGAATGGCAGATGAACCATTTTTTCTGTTTTGAACCTCCTTGTGGGGGAGGATCCACCTTCTACTTCTGATGCCAGAGAAGATTTTGTTTCAGGGATCGGTCCAGCTCTTTGGCAGAACCCATTTGGTTTGTACCCATGTTGCTGGTTTTCTTTTCAAGCTAAAGATGTCCAGCTGGATTTGAAATGTACATCCCTTGTGACACCGTATCTGTAAACTAATACATTTCATTCTGACTTAAACACTTAAGTCTTCCTACCTACTCTGGATTTGGTTTAGGGAGTTTCCCTAATTTTTGCCCCATATTCCACCACTGCTCCTGATTTTTTTTTTTTTAAAAAAAAAAAAAAAAAAAAAAAACTTTTTATGCCACTTCTAGCAAGTCCAGCCTAACACATGCAGCCACTTCTCAAAACACCCACCACTTTTCTACAGGTGCATAACAGGCTTTCTTTGGACTGCCAAAGATGTTGAAAGAATGTTTTCCTATAGTATTGAACTATAGATTATTTTTTTTTTTTAGTCAAGCAAACAGTTGACTATGTTTAACAGGCTTTTGTAAAAAAGAGTAAGCTCTGACTCCTCTGATGCTCAAAGCAAAAAACCTTCACCTTTTAGGTGAGATGAAGGTGAAAGCATCCGTAGGCCAATTGCTAGCAAGAAATGTTACGTGCGTTTCACCAGACAGCAGGTAACTAACAGGGGAACCCTCCCAATTCCTGGGCTTGACTCCCACTCTGAGAAAAGATGGGTGTGGACTCCAGAGCTACCAAACAGGCACATGATTTGGCACACAGATTTGCTGGGTGTGAGAGATGCGGGTGCCAGGTGAAAGAAGTAGGTCATTTTAAGAGCTGCCCTAAGACACTAAGGCCTTTCAGCTCATTTCTGAAGTGGCAGTCAGATACCAAGGCCAGCAGAGGCTTTTTGTTCCTGAAACAAAGGCTATAAAGAGCCAAGAAGCAAAATGGGAACTCACGGCCTCTTGATCCCAACGTCAGAGGGACCCAGGGTTGGCTCAGTTTCAGAAGGAAAAAAAGAAGGTGCCCATCCAGTTTGCTAGAGAATAACACATTCCCCCAAACGGCTGAATGCTTTTAACCATTTTCTGCCACAGCCACCATTCAGAACTTAAAGATTTGTTGTACCACCTGCAGTTAACAACTAAGGGAAAAAAAGCCCATCAAGGCAAAGATTAAGAGATAAGATGATTTAATCAAACCAATAACTTTTTAAAATAGTTATTTAGTAATACATTCTCAAGCTGGAAGCATAGTCAGTCCCTCAGAGAGCACAACTGGAAGACAGTTTCCTAATCACATCGTTTTCAACTAAAGAAATAAAACCAGAACGAATTTGAATAAAAGGCTTGAACACTTAACACCTCTCAGCAATGAGGTTACTACATATAACCTTTTCAGTTACTACTTCCAGCTTTCTCAGATGTTTTCAGAATTGTAAAACAGTGCATCTGATCTTTAGTGGAAGCCACCTATCCCAAGTAGAGAGTTTTGCTCTGATTGCTTTCCTTTTCCCTGTAAGCCCATTTTTTCCTTCTCTTGTGTGAAGGGAATATTCCCACTCTATCCATCCACAGCTGCGTCCCTCTATCAGCAGCAGGCAGCCATGGGTACTAAGAAAGGACTGGTGCATTGCTAACACAGCAGTACAGTAGCTACCTGGCAGCTGCCACAGCAGATTATCCTTCTTCTAATTCTCTTCTAAACTCAAATAAGTAAAGCTCCTTCCTGCACATCCCACTTTCCTTCCATGGATGTTCCCCTTCTGGAGGGTGCTTCAGATTTCCAACACCCTCCATGCTGTGATACCTTGCTGCTTACACCACTCATCTCTGCAGCAGCGTTACCACTGCTGCTCTGATCCTGGCCTGAGCACCAGCTCTATGTTCTAAGGATATCCTCCAGCTGAAGAGGTTCAGTCCTATTCCACAGCTCTGGCTTCCCTGTGCCAACGAGAAAGATATCTGACAGCTATTGCCAGTGTCTGGACATCACATATACCAAAAAGGCTCTTCCTACCTCACCACTTCTGGAGGCTGTTGAAAGCCACAACCAACATGTTTTGTTTATTTTTCCTTCCTAGGTTTGGTCACATCAACTCTTCTGTACCAGTTCCCCGGTGGCTCCATGGCAGTCCCCATCACAGCCACCACTTTTCCAGGCTCAAGAAACCACAACTCAGCCTCCCAGACACAGCTTTGGAATTGTGTCTGTCTGCTACAGCAATGGTCTGCTTCCTCCTGCATACCATGTTCCCCAGCTCCCTGCCAAGGTCTCTGAGGCTGTCAGCCGTCACAGAAATGAACCAGGACAGGCTGATGTCTTGCCAAAGGTGCTAAGTGTCCTACTGTCCAGTGTAGGACTGAAACAAATAAAATTACTTCATAAAATCAGTTATTTCATGAAAATAAAAAAAAAAGCCAAAAGCCCCAGGCACTGCTGTGGCAGCATGACAGAAAAATTCTGTCTTTTTGTGGTGAAGGACCATTTTACCTTTTGAAGGAAAAAAGATCACTGAGTTATCTCATCCCCATCTATCCTGTGTTGACTGGGAGGGCCAGTCATAGATGTAAATTTTACCTTTATATAACCAAAAAGAGCCTTTAACAGTTGAACAGTCCTGGTAATTGTCACTGCTACAGCCTCCCCACAGCTCAGGTAGCCCTGAGAAGCTTCAAGGCCCCACCGCAGCCAAGCCACCAAGGGCAGGTCACCTTTGAGACTGCTCATGCACAAGGAAGCAGTGCTGGCCTACAGGACAGGCTACTTCAGCCTAGAGAAAAGCTTGCTACATGCAAATCTTGCCACCAGAACCAGGAATACATTTAATCTGAGAGCCTCAGGGCAAATCCCTTCTCCTCTCGACATCTCAGCTTCCCCATCCATAAAACTGACATACACAAGTGAAAGACACTGCAGAAATGCAAAAAAGTCACTGAGACAAATGGAAAGACTGGGGCCAACCAGACAATTGCCTCAGATTTTCCAGAGATGGTTATTTATTCATTCTCACATTGTTTCAGGAGCTCCAAGAAGCCGTAACTGTGATAGAGGTCCAACAGTTGCCAACTGAGTATTTTTCTTTAATCACATTTGATATTGTTCTTAAAGCAGCCTGCCAGCTTCTGGAATCATTTGATTATATACAAGTATTACTTCAAAGCAAACAAATAAGGGATACATTTTTGTTTGTTTCAGTGTTTATAAGTGATATTTTCTTAGAATTTGCAGCATGAAGGAAATTCACGGTACTTATGTTTGGATCTAATTTTCATGAAAATTAAATAAAAACAGAAAAACACCAACCACCCAAATCCTTCCTACCCTCCTGTAATTAAGTTCCCACAAAAAAAGAAAAAACCTTGCTAGCCAGCCAACTTTGTTTAGGATATATTTCATAAATCAGTGCTGTTCAGCTTAAACCAGCACAAGTGAAGGTGAACAAGAAGTGGCACAGCAACTCCTCAGACACCTGAGAAATGACAGATAGACACCAAAGTCACATTTGCTGGGCAGAGGGACAGAGATTTTTTTTTCCCCCCATGGAAAAAATGGGAAAATGGGTGAGATGGGGAAGAGAGACAAAAGCAGAAGTGCACCCAGCTTCCTCTTCTGGCTTGCTGGCTTGGAGGACCCCAATACACACTGGTGCGCTGCAGTATAGATCTGTTTGCAGCCTGCAGTGAGGACCAGAACACAAGACTGTCAGCACTGAACACACCACTGCTCCAACTTGATCTGACAGATACCTCAGGGACTGCATGAGTTGTCGAACAGAGGGGGCATGACGTGCATTAAATCATACTGCTCAATCTTCCCTTCCTCTTTACGTTCTGCTAACTGGAATTTAAGGAAAAAGTTTTTGATTCTCAGAGGAGTAAGGGAACAGCTGCAGTTTAGCAAGTCACCATCTCCTATTGACAAAGGACTTGATAAAGAAACGAAACATAACTGCAGGCTTAAACCCTTGAAGTTAGAAATCATCATCCTTCCACAAATTTCTTTACATTAGCCTAAAGACAGAATCAGTTCTAAAGACAGAATACAATCTGATTCAGATTCCCAAAAATGACTTCATCTGTAGGAACACTTAGAAGAACCACTGATCTAAACAAAAGAGACACACCGATCCTTAAAAACACCTATAATCATCCATATTGAAATAAACAGATTGATTAATTTCATTTCTGGTACAGCAAGGTAGACTTCTTTCAAGTACTTTAGCTAAATTAATATGGGCACCATTCTGGAAAAGTCATGAAAAAAAGTGAAACAGTTCACTGAGACAGAGAAAACAATACCAGAAAAACCCTCACTGTCTTAGCTTGAGCAATAAAGCAGTTTTGAAGTGCCACTATCAAATCAGTAGTATTGCTTCCTTGCTCTCTGTACTAGACACCTAAATCCAAGGGAAATACTGCAGACTCAGAGAGGGCTCAAAGGACCATAACAACAATATTTTGGATGTGAAGACTCTTACTTGAAGGCAGACTGAAGACTGAATAGCAGACTTTAGAGACAAAATAAAAATGTAAAATCGTGACTAGCACAGAAGTCATAACTTCGGTTTCTCTCCTCTTGGTCTCATAACAACAGGGAATTCAATAAAAGCTACAAGTTATAGAGCAGATAAAAATAAGATACTCTCAAAATGTCTAACCAGACTGCAGAGCTTGAAGCCAGAAGCTGTCAAGATCAAAAATGCAAGAATTCCCTCAGAAGTCACCGGACATATATATGGTTAAAAACATCCAAAGATTTAAAAGACCATGATAAAAACTTTTGGTACAAGGTGTTTAACTTCTAAAAATAATTCCTAAAAGGTAGTAAGAGGCAGAGATAATTAGATCTGCCCAAATCAAAAGGTCGCTCCTTATTTTATGAACAGGCTGGCCACAGGAACTGCTGGAAGTCAGTATCTGATGAGGTGGACCAAAAGTCTGAGAGCTCTGTAGTCAGACTGTTTTTAATCTTCATTTGACCATGAAAATTGTGTTTTTCAATAAAATATTCACCAAATTAAATAAACATTATTAAAAAAATCTTTCACAACCAACTTGAATTTAAATGAAGACAAAAAGCCTTATCATGTGTCCTGTTTTCTTTCTGAAAGCACATAAGCAAGATCTTCCTTCTCTAATGCTCATCAAATTATCTTCCTTAGCTGTTCAAGAGGGTACAAAATTTAGAATATTAAAAATTAATGTCTTCAAAACACACCCAGTTTTTTAGAAATACAATTTAATCAGTTTCCTAAAATCACATTTTAGCAGTTTGAACCTCCGTAAATTCCTACAATATTTATAATAACAAACAGTAGATGTAGCCAGCACCATAGTTTCAGTGCAGAAGCTACCAACATTCCTATATAAAAAGGAAAAAAATTGGGTGCTTATTCATTCATTTGTTTACTGTATCAAATATCCAACCATTCAATCTATTTCATATTTGCAGTTCATCGAGTGGATATTTGAATCTTTTAACTAATTTTTTTTTTTTGACAGCCAGGTAGCTGTTTGTCTTTAGAACTTTCATACCTTCAAAACTACAAAAAGGCATGATTTAGCAAAATTGCAAAATTACCTCATTTGACCTGCAACGTTTTTTTTTTTTTTTTTTTTTTTTTTTTTTTTTTTTTTTTTTTTTAAGCCACTGCTGCACTAATTTCAATGGCTCTTTTCCAGAGTCTTTTCATAAGCGACCTACTAGATGAAGCCACCAGGGCGAAGAGTTTGAGGGCCCTGAAGGTCCCTGAAGCAGATGCATGGAGAAGCATGGTACAAAGCTGAATGTTCTCAGAAATGGGGGAGGGATGGGGCTTGGTTCTCCTTGTGCATGGGCCTAGGGAGCCACCACCATGCTGGAGCTCAGACCCCTTCCCTGTGACCCAGCCTGCTCCCTCAAGGCAGTAACAAGGAATTGGGTCAAACACTGATGGCCCCCAACTCTACCAGTTATTTTTAGTCATTTGTATTAAAAGAAACCCAGCCCAGCTGGCATAGACCAAAACAGGCCCTTGGGATGGCCTGTGAGCCCCCATAGGCCCAAGACCACAGGCTGTGTAGATCAACTCTAACCCCAGCTCATTCAGTAGGCCTATGTTTCCATAAAACAATTAAGACCTATAAATTGACCTTGATCCCCAGCAATTAACATTTGCTACCTGCTTTCTGCTTCATGCTGGCTTGCATCATCCACAAAACCCCATTTTCTACACACCAAACACTCTTTGAGAAGCTCCTTTCTGCACCTTCAAGTGGACTCTCCTGCTCACTAATGGGTAGGACCAAGAGTTAGAAACAGCTGGTTTTGTGCTTATGTCAAAATTAAACCACATGGATTTTCCTCTGTTCCAATCAAAGCTGGATGTCAAAGCATCCAAATTTCTTCCCCTCCCTGGGGTCACTGCCAGCTCCTCTGAGTTTTGGTGGGCAGGCTGCCTTAAAGTGCAAGAAAATAACAAAATTGTGAACATTTTTCAGCTTTATTTTGGAGCTCACAAAATGGAAAATCAGGCTCCCTCCGCCCAAAAATATTTTACAAGCAAGGCAGTCACCTGGCTCCAATGCAACCACAGTGGGGGACTTCTTCTAGCTTCCAACCTCTGCCCCCCCCCCCCCCCTTGTTGGTGTTCAACAAGATTGAGGGAAGCAGCATGTTAGCAAAAGGTGACAAGTAGTTGTTTTTGATAAGAACAGTGTTTGCTGAAGCACAAAGTAAAAAAAAACTCAAGCACTGAATAAACGGCATGTTTATAAGATTTTCAGTCTGGTCTGGAACAGCTCTAGGCTACTTCTGTCAAAGACTGCTGTTGGCTACATGGTACTGCTAACTGAGCAAATAACTTCCAGAACTTTGCCACAAACCTATATGCCAAGATGAAAATATATTGAAGTTAAATATGTTGCTGCATATACTTTGGAAGCCAAGGAATTATTTCTGATACAATAGCAGCACTGTTAATAAGTTAGCACCAAGATACAGACAGCAGACAGGTCAAATCCTTAAGTCACTCCGTAGGAAACCTAGATATGTGCTTGTTTTAGCTCAGAATTACACTGAGACCTCATATGGTCCTTGCTAATGAAATGAGAGGAAGCAGTAGTATCTATTCCCAGTGTAACAGCAGGGAAACCAGATTGCAAGGTTCTTCTGCTAATATGAGTTACTATAGTGTTGTGGGAGCTTTGCACTGTTGCAATAATTGCAGATTTAACAGGCTTTTTCATCCTTCTCACCTTCAAATCCTCTCTCAGAACAGCTTAGTGCTGCCATCTACTTTTTTTTAATCCTAACGGTTTTGTTTTTATTTCTTTTTTTTTTTAATCCTTCCAAAGTTCTAAACAGACCAACCCACCTGCAACACCACCGCCATCTCTTGAGTCTGCAGTTGGATCCCCAGGTATACACTTAGTCCAGCCTGTCACCATAGACAAATTTGAAAGCAATGGAAACTAAATACAGGATTGAATCCAAAATCCTTTTAACGCTAATTTACACTCGAGCCCTCAAAGATGGGGGAAGAAAAAAAAAAAGACAAGCATTAACCACAAGATCATTTTATAACACTTACAAATATAAAGCTAGTAACTTCAGGGGGTGAAAAGGTGGTAAAGACATGGGGCATCAAATCTTCAGGACAGTTTTGGAAAGCAAATTTTTCTTACTAAAAAATGTTATTCAAAGTTTCAGTCCCAGAGGATTAATAAAAATTTTACAAGTCATTTATTTGCACAGATACTAACAACGCTGGAAATATATATGTGTGTATATATTTCCAGGCTAAAGGATCTATCATCTGAATAACGAGGCTAAAAAACATCCCCGCTTTTTACTTGGAGACTGCCTGCTGCTGATCAGGCAGGAGCTAGTCTTGATTAATTCTCTACCTCCCATTTTCATCACACAAATTTATTTTTAGGGCATGAGCACTTTTTTCCCCCCACACAAAGAGGGTCTTAACTGTATTTTGGAGGGATCAAGAAGCAAAGCCACAGCACCTTTTGCCTCCAACCAATATCACACGGAAAGAGGGGGCACCTATCCCCACTGCATGGATCTTCCCCAGGCAGTATACTCCAGAGAACCACGCATTGTTTCCCTTCATTCCAGCCAAGATAGCCCTAACCTCTGTGGATTATGGTCTGATCCCTAAAGAAATCATAAAGCCTCTTTAGAGTGGTGGTAGGTAGGTGGGTCTAGGCCTGTACTTGCCTTGCTCTAGGGAGGTACAAGCTTTTGATCTAAGCAGTACAGAAGACAAAAAAAGAAAAAAAGATCTACATTTATTTGCAATCCATTTTCATTACATAAGCTACTTTTGGCCAGCAATATACATGCTCTGAGTTATTCCCATCTTTATCCAGATGGCCAGAAACATAATATTGAGTTGCAGTCACAGGTCCCTGAACTACATACACAATAGGTATCCACATCCCTACGCAAGTCACTCACAGCATGTCCCACACACATGCCAGGAGGGTCTTGCATAGGGGGGGAAGATTTTTCTTGCTGCCCTGCTTATGTGTTTCAGTAGAGGGTGTTCCGATCCCTGCCCAGGTTTGCAGTTTAGTCTCCCTGGCTCATATGACCCTGGGGCCTCTGCTGAGGCTACAAACAAGTCACAGGGGCTCTGGTAAAGTGAATACGTTTGTCCACAGTGAAACAAAAGGAATTAAGTTACATTATGCACACTGTACCAGGCTGACAAAGGTCATAGATCTGATCTGGGGTAGTCCAACCTTCAGCACAGATGTTAACTTTAGAAGGAAGCACCCTGAAAAGGGGTGAGACTATGTTTTCAGCAGGGGATTTTTTTTTTTTTTTTTTTTGCTCCCTGCATAAGCTTCACTTCATCATGGAAAATGAACGGTAGAAGAGAAAAATAAAACAAAACCAAAATATAGCTTTAAAAATAAAAACCTAATTTCCTAGCTGTCATTCTTGCATTTTGCATGTCATGCCTTAGCATTAGCTGCTGCCAAATGCAAGACGTCAGGTCCATCTGGCAGATGTATACTTCTCAGGCTGCCAAGCGTTTCCTTATGATGCAGGGGCTTTACTATTAAGTGCATTTGCAAATTCCAGTCTCCTAAAGGAGCAAGGCTCCTCAACAGCTGCCTCTGCTTTGGAGAGCCCTGGAAGGAAGTAAATGGAGGTACACCCCGGTCACCCAGATTACCTATTGCACTTCCTTGGTATGGTGGCCAATTTCCTGGTAACCAGTGGCTATACCAGCTGTGGGAGAGCTTTAAAGAGGTCCTTTTTCTTCAAATTATCCCTAAACAAAATTAAGGATTACTTAGGAAGCAGAGGGGAAACCCAACCATTCAGGCTGACATCATTACTTATTTACATATAAACACAGCCAGGAAATAAGCATATGTATTTATATATAAACAAAAAAGCTATCCGTACAACGTTTTATACACTGCTTTTTCATCCAATATTTACTACTTTATTCATCACTTAAGAAAAAACTTTCTCCCCAGGAAATTGGTGAGAAAATGCCCTCTGGTGGGCGTGACTGCAGACCTCTACAGCAGCAACCACCTCCTAAATAGTTCAGAGGCTTCAAAATATTCTTGGGATTACTATTTTTAATAGAGTGAGACAAAGCACACTCTTTCCAGAAGAAACAGATACACCCCAGGCTAGCGGGCCCATGTTCTACTGCTAAGTATCTAGATTAAAAGCATTTTAGGTTTCTAATCCAAAGTTAAAAAAAATACACACATGAAAGCAATTTCCTGTTTAAGCATTCCATGATACCCCCATTTAAAAAAAAAAAAAAAAAAAAAAACTTTTTTTCCCGTTTAGGATATTTTCTCCTCTACAAATAAAATGACAAGAAACCAAAAAGGAAAGTTGCATTAGGTTTTGCTTTGCCTCAGCATAAGAGATTCTTGTAGACTAGAGCAGAGAAAGGAAAGTGGAAAAGAACATTTCCAGAGCTTATGAATCATTTGTCCTATTGTAGCACACAGCTCGGCTAGGAAGGAGGCACTAATTGTACACACAAATAAATGTAGCAGTCCCAGAAAGAGTTTACTGCATAAACAGAAGAGGCAGGGATGGAAAAATCCTCAGAAATAAATTGAAGTTAACAGGATGTGTTTTACCCTTAAGATACTCAGTAATTGTGGGTGGTGCTTTCATCAATCCTAGGTGAAATAAATCGAAAGAAGGGAACTGGAAGCTTAAGAAGCAGTGACTGAAGAGGTCACGCAGCACGTGCTGCTACTTTGAGGATATATAAAGCAAAAAAGGAAAGAGACTCTTTGATAGCACAGCCAACGTGGAGAAGGAGAGCCACCAGGCACAGCCAACTACGTAAGTCTGACCACCCTAACATGGCCATCGGAAGCTGCAGTTGTACACAGAAATGAAACCGTAATAGAATAGATTATGTATTTTCCTAGTTTTTTTATTTTATTTTTTATTATCCCTGCTCCCCAAAAAAGAAAGGCTTCAGAATCCCAACTAAATAAAGATAAGCAGTGTAAAATATTCGCAACACATGAAGGAACGTGGAAGAGCTCCACTGCTCTCCTTGAGTTCCTTGGGGAGCCTTTGTGCTTCCATCTCATGCAGGATATGCCACTTTCTCTACTCACCCAGATGGTCAAAGATTGTTTTCAGTTTCCACAATGCAACTGGCAGTTAATTGTTGTTTTTAAGATACAAATATATATATATCTCAAAATTGCAAATTCATTATATAAGTAATGGGGTTAAGCTTTTTTTTTTTTTTTAAGAATGTTTCTGTGCAACAGCACTTCACTTATGAAGTGTTCTTGGGCATAAACAATGGTGTGATTTAACATTTACCCTCCCCTTTTCTACCCTTTGAAAGAAAAACACTGGCAAAAGCCTCTCATTTGTTTGAAAACCACTCTTTACATAAGTAACACACCCCTGCTCTGTGCAGAGCTCCATCCCTCTCTAGTGGCAGCCAGGTCACATACCAGTGATAAGCCTGCTCCGGGCTTGGCAAACAGATAGTTGGTTTTCAGCTCAGACATTAGAAACTTCTAGC